>NC_056743.1:1400521064-1400721064 GCF_019279795.1 Protopterus annectens | reverse complement strand
GGGTATCCACTTAAGCGTCAGCTGTGAAATCATTGCGAGCACGTTCTAACATTCCAAGCACTCTTAACAAGTGTTGCCCCAATAAAGGAAAAGTTGTTGTTGTTGTGTCTTTCGGCTTATCCCGGTTAGGGGTCGCCACAGCGGAACTCCGGTCCGCTAATGTTTGGTAGTGGATTTTTATGTGCCGAGTTACCAGCCCTGATGTACAACCTTCAACAAAGGTACGCCCATTCACGCATGCCTCCACACAGAAGACACTCTAGCTGAGAATCGAACGGGATAAAGGAAAAGTACCATTTCTTATTTGAATTATGATGCAAACAAAGTCTGCGCCTCTTAACAATTCCCTGAATTCTGCTTTTTTTGCATAGCAAATGCTGTTACAGGTTGAAAAAATGTCATCCTTAACTAAGGTTGACTTGTCTTCTTTTGTCAGAAGTCCATGGGTTCTGTAATATGTTGCCAGAGTGTTCTGGGTTTTAACAGTGAAGGAGTGAGGTGGGACAAACATATAACCAAATGTTTAAAAAGCAGTAACTAGTTCAGTACAATGCCCCTTCATCCCTGTTATGGTCCAGTAATCAATGAAGATGACCAGCGTGTTATGTGTTCCAAATATCATTATTTTAATTTCTATAACATTCATGTTCAGAAACATATACTAACAACTGGCATATTTGCTTTAGATGGTTCATAAGACTGAAGGAAATGATGTCATTCTTATGGGGTTACAGCAAAAACAGGCTATTGATATAGCAGATCCCTCGTTTAAGGCAGGTGCATCTATTAAGAAAGACAAAAGGAGGTGCCCAAGTACAAATCCCTTAGGCACCTTTTTTCCACAAATAAAGCTAGGGAATAGTTAACGTTCATGAGTGGGTAACAAGCAACAAATTGATAGTAGGATGGGCGAGCATATGTAGCATAACAGAGAACATGCACACCTGTTCTGCAAGTAGTACTTTAACACCTATTTGAGAGAAGACAAGCATGTACTCATCTCTCTCAACTGCAGAATGTCTAGATATTCACCTCATATTTGTGATCTTTTCCTCATAAACTGTGTGGTTTTCTGCCAAATCATTAAGGAAGGAATTAACCAAATACTGACAAACATTTTCATTTCACACTTCATATCCTTCTAAAAATTGTATGCTACAGCAAAACCTGTTATTCTAATAACTTGCTCAGCTTATAAGAGCAATAATTAAACTTTGACCCAGATTTTGGGCCTTTGTTATTTTTGTATTTCCCCAGGATCATTGTGTTTAGAGGTTAAGAGACATGGATGTAATGAAAATAATTTTATTCCAGGAAAAATTGCACAGTCAATACTGGCTCCATCTTTTGGGATGGAATAGGAATGAATGTCAGATGTACCTACTACCCAGGCTACACAGTACAGTTCTAGTACCACCATTAGGTTGGGATAAAAATGCATAAAAGTGCACCTTCGTCCATGCTACACTGTTCTAGTACAATGATTAGGTTGGGATAAAAATGTATAACATGCACACCTTCTCCCCAGGCTAAACTGTTCACTTCTAGTACTACCATTAGGGTGGGATAAATGTATAACAGTTACACCTACTGCCTGGCTAAATTATTTATTTCTAGTACCACCATTAAGGAGGAATAAAAATGTAAAGCAGGCATACCTTCTCCCCAGGCTACACTGTACAGTTCTAGAAAAACCATTAGGATGAGATAGAAATGAATAACAGGTACACCTTCTGCCCAGACTAAACTATTCAGTTCTAGTACCACCATTCATTAGGGTGGAATAAAATGTATAGCAGTCTTACCTTCTGCCCAGGCTAAACTGTATAGCTCTAGTACCACCATTAAGGAGGGATAAAAATGTATAACTGCCCACCTTCCCCCCAGTTTTAACTGTACAGTTCTAGTACCATCATTAAGGAGAGATAAAATGCATAGCAGGCACACCTTCTGCCTAGGCTAAACTGTTCAGTTTTAGTACCACCGTTAGGGTAGGATAAAATGTATAACAGTCACACCTTCTGCTCACACTAAACTGTGCAGTTCTAGTACCACCATTAGGGTAGGACAAATTGTATAACAGTCATACCTTCTCCCCACACTAAACAGTACAGTTCAGGTAGCACAATTAAGGAGGGATAAAAATGTGTAACAGGCACACCTTCTTCCCACACTAAACTGTAGAGTTCAAGTACTACCATTAAGAAGAGATAAAAATGTACAGCAGACTCACCTTTTTCCCCTGGGTGCACTTCACAGCCATAGTACAACCACTGTGGGGGATAAGAATGTCTAACAGACACACCTATTTACCAGGTAGAACTGCAGGTTACTAGCACCAGCTCGGTATGTGGGATATATACTACTCTCCAGGAAGCCCTGAACAATACTAGCTTCAACCTAGGAGTGGGATATGAATGCACAACAGGCACACCTGCTCTGCAGGTAGCATTGTTAATGTGCCAGCATATGTTTGGGAGCAAAAAAAGAATGTACAAGAGGCACACCTCCTTTTCATATAACATTGCACAATCTTCTTCTTCTTTTAGCTTTTTCCAGTCAGGGCTCACCACAGCAGATCACCTGTCTGCTCATGATTGTCAGTGGAGCTTTAAGGTGTTGAGTTGCCAGCCAATGTGTAGCATTCACACAGGTGCCCAACCTTCCACAGAAGACACACACATGTATGCACTTATGCCTAGGGCCAATTTAGAGTATCCAATCCACCTACAGCATGTCTTTGGGATATGGGAGGAAACCAGAGCACCCGGAGGAAACCCACACGACTACAGGAAGGACATGCAGACTCCACACAGAAGGCACCCCAGCCAAGTATCAAACTGGAAAACCTCTTGCTGTGAGGTGGCAATGCTAACCGCTGCACCACCGTGGCCACCCATATAACATTGCATAGAGCTAGCACCAATTTGTAAGTGGGATAAGAATTGTAACAGCCACATCTACTCTGCAGGCTGCACATTACAGCACCTTCTGGGGATAAGAATGCATAACAGCTGCACCTCTTCTCCAGGTAGACCTCTTCAGTACTAGCACCTCCATGAGGTTGTGATATAAATATATGCCCGACACACCTACATGCTAGGTAGCACTGTAGAGTATGACCACCTGCTTGGAACTGGGATAGGAATCAATGTCAGGTAGCACTGTAAGTTCTAGCATCAGACTGTGTGGTGGTATAAGAAAGTGTATCAGACACATCTAGCAGCCATGAAGCACTTTACAACACTAGTACCAAATTAAACTATAACAATGTGTAGCACTCACATTTAGTTTGCGGGTAGCATTATACAATACTAGTACCAGATTAGGTGTAGTATAACAATGTGTAGCATTCACATTTAGTTTGTGGGTAGCATTATACAATACTAGTACCAGATTAGGGGCAGTATAACAATCTGTAGCACTCACATTTAGTCTACATTTACCATTATACAATACTAGTACCAGATTAGGGATAGTATAACAATCTGTAGCACTCACATTTAGTCTGTGGCTAGTATAACAATCTGTAGCACTCACACTTAGTCTATTGGTAGCATTATACAATACTAGTACCAGATTAGGGGTAGTATAACAATGTGCAGCATTCACGTTTAGTTTGTGGGTAGCATTATACAATACTAGTACCAGATTAGGGGTAGTATAACAATGTGTAGCATTCACATTTAGTTTGTGGGTACCATTATACAATACTAGTACCAGATTAGGGGTAGTATATCAATGTGTAGCACTCACATTTAGTCTACAGATAGCATTATACAATACTAGTACCAGATTAGGGGCAGTATAACAATGTGTAGCACTCACATTTAGGGCATGCATAGCATTATGCAATACTAGTACCCTATTAAGGGTAGTATAACAATGTGTAGCACTCACATTTGTCTATGGCTACCATTATACAATCCAAGTACAGTGTTAGGGGTAGTATAACAATCTGTAGCACTCACATTTAGTCTACATTTAGTATTATACAATACTAGTACCAGATTAGGGATAGTATAACAATCTGTAGCACTCACACTTAGTCTATGGGTAGCATTATACAATACTAGTACCAGATTAGGTATAGTATAACAATGTGTAGCATTCACACTTAGTTTGTGGGTAGCATTATACAATGCTAGTACCAGATTAGGGGTAGTATAACAATGTGTAGCATTCACATTTAGTTAGTGGGTAGCATTATACAATACTAGTACCAAATTAGGTGTAGTATAACAATGTGTAGCATTCACATTTAGTTTGTGGGTAGAATTATACAATACTAGTACCAGATTAGGGGTAGTATAACAATGTGTAGCACTCACATTTAGTCTACAGATCGCATTATACAATACTAGTACCAGATTAGGGGTAGTATAACAATCTGTAGCACTCACACTTAGTCTATGGGTAGCATTATACAATACCAGTACCAGATTAGGGGTAGTATAACAATGTGTAGCACTCACATTTAGTCTGTGGCTAGTATAATAATCTGTAACCCTCACACTTAGTCTATGGGTAGCATTATACAATACTAGTACCAGAATAGGGGTAGTATAACAATCTGTAGCGCTCACATTTAGTTTATGGGTAGCATTGTACAATACTAGTACCCTATTAAGGGTAGTATAACAATGTGTAGCACTCACATTTAGTCTGTGGCTAGTATAATAATCTGTAACACTCACACTTAGTCTATGGGTAGCATTATACAATACTAGTACCAGATTAGGGGTAGTATAACAATGTGTAGCACTCACATTTAGTTTATGGGTAGCATTATACAATACTAGTACCAGATTAAGGGTAGTATAACAATGTGTAGCACTCACATTTAGGGCATGCATAGCATTATGCAATACTAGTACCCTATTAAGGGTAGTATAACAATCTGTAGCACTCACATTTAGTCTGTGGCTAGTATAACAATCTGTAGCACTCACATTTAGTCTGTGGCTAGTATAACAATCTGTAGCACTCACACTTAGTCTATTGGTAGCATTATACAATACTAGTACCAGATTAGGGGTAGTATAACAATGTGCAGCATTCACGTTTAGTTTGTGGGTAGCATTATACAATACTAGTACCAGATTAGGGGTAGTATAACAATGTGTAGCATTCACATTTAGTTTGTGGGTACCATTATACAATACTAGTACCAGATTAGGGGTAGTATAACAATGTGTAGCACTCACATTTAGTCTACAGATAGCATTATACAATACTAGTACCAGATTAGGGGCAGTATAACAATGTGTAGCACTCACATTTAGTCTACATTTAGTATTATGCAATACTAGTACCAGATTAGGGATAGTATAACAATCTGTAGCACTCACACTTAGTCTATGGGTAGCATTATACAATACTAGTACCAGATTAGGTGCAGTATAACAATGTGTAGCATTCACATTTAGTTTGTGGGTAGCATTATACAATACTAGTACCAAATTAGGTGTAGTATAACAATGTGTAGCATTCACATTTAGTTTGTGGGTAGAATTATACAATACTAGTACCAGATTAGGGGTAGTATAACAATGTGTAGCACTCACATTTAGTCTACAGATCGCATTATACAATACTAGTACCAGATTAGGGGTAGTATAACAATCTGTAGCACTCACACTTAGTCTATGGGTAGCATTATACAATACCAGTACCAGATTAGGGGTAGTATAACAATGTGTAGCACTCACATTTAGTCTGTGGCTAGTATAACAATCTGTAGCACTCACACTTAGTCTATGGGTAGCATTATACAATACTAGTACCAGATTAGGGGTAGTATAACAATGTGTAGCACTCACATTTAGTTTATGGGTAGCATTATACAATACTAGTACCAGATTAAGGGTAGTATAACAATGTGTAGCACTCACATTTAGGGCGTGCATAGCATTATGCAATACTAGTACCCTATTAATGGTAGTATAACAATCTGTAGCACTCACATTTAGTCTGTGGCTAGTATAACAATCTGTAGCACTCACACTTAGTCTATGGGTAGCATTATACAATACTAGTAACAGATTAAGGGTAGTATAACAATGTGTAGCACTCACATTTAGGGCATGCATAGCATTATGCAATACTAGTACCCTATTAAGGGTAGTATAACCATGTGTAGCACTCACATTTAGTCTGTGGCTAGTATAACAATCTGTAGCACTCACACTTAGTCTATGGGTAGCATTATACAATACTAGTACCAGATTAGGGGTAGTATAACAATGTGTAGCACTCACACTTAGTCTATGGGTAGCATTATACAATACTAGTACCAGATTAAGGGTAGTATAACAATGTGTAGCACTCACATTTAGGGCGTGCATAGCATTATGCAATACTAGTACCCTATTAAGGGTAGTATAACAATGTGTAGCACTCACATTTAGGGCATGCATAGCATTATGCAATACTAGTACCCTATTAAGGGTAGTATAACAATGTGTAGCACTCACATTTGTCTATGGCTACCATTATACAATCCAAGTACAGTGTTAGGGGTAGTATAACAATCTGTAGCACTCACATTTAGTCTACAGATAGCATTATACAATACTAGTACCAGATTAGGGGTAGTATAGAAAGATATAGTAAGATATTCAAAGAGAAATACAGGCAAAGGCATCCAGATATGGAAACTTTTACAATAAAAAATAATATCACAAAGATGGAATATAGAAAAGAAGATTAGTAAAGTAGAAGTTAAAAAAAAGAAGCTGAAGTTATGGAGTGCCTGAGAAGTGAAGGATTTGGTTTAGAAAGTCTAACACAAGTTACATCGTAGCATGATGGAGTGAGTCCCCAAAGTAAGAACAAACAGGAAGATTGGGAGACATCTGAAGAAGAAACGTGGACATGGGAAAGAAAAAGAAATTTAATATGATGTAATATTTATGCCAAGGAGAAAGCAAAACTAGCCAAAACAAAAAGAGTAGAACCAAAGATATCTGAAGAGAAATACAGGCAAAGGAATCTGGACATGGAAAACTTTACAATACAGAAAATAATACGAAAAAGAGGAAGAGTAGAAAAGGAGATTAGTATTGGAGAAGTTAAAGAAATCGAAACTGAGGTTATGGAGTACCTGCGAAGTGAAGGATTCAGTGTAGAAAATCTAATTCAGAAAGCACCACAACAGGATAGGGCAATGGATTTCTAAATGAAGGGGAAACCAGTGGAATGGGAAGCAACTGGCCAGGTGCCATATGAAGATATTTTAGAGCCTTCCACAGGAAACCAGTATAAATGTTCACTTGAAGCTGGACAGTAAGGAAGGGAATAGGAAACTGTGGAAACTCTGATGCTGTCAATGTCGAGGAGTGATAGGTCAGTGAGTTCCCATATGACAAAGCAATGGATGGCGCAGGATGAAACTGAAGAGAATGCACCACAGGAAGATGCTATAAAACTTTCTGTAGAATGCCCACAAGAGATGGAAAACAAAAAATGTGCATTAGTTTAGAAGAAAATGAGCTAAGAGAAGAGTTGCTTGATTTAATAGACATAGACAGACATATTGAGATCAATGAAAGAAATGTTTATTTTTATTTATTTATTTATTTTACATTTGTTAACCGGGTTAGTCTGGCTGAGCTTTTGGCTCATTTTCAGCAGAGACCCGGGGAGAAAAGCTCCTCTGGACTAGAAAACAATTTATTAAATTTTAGTAATATAGTAGTAACAATCAGCTATATGATCTTACAAGCATAGACTGCTGAAGGTCAATAAAACCCAAAAAGTCAGAAGTCTGATAAAACAAATGATCATAGTAATTAGGACTGTCCATAGAGATCCATGTGATATAATAGAAATAAATAGGATATATTACTGTGCAGCTAAATTAATAACTGATAAAGTTCTGCCACAAGAACACAGGGTAGTGAGGGAAAGGAAGGGGAGAAATCGAATACCATCATGGAAATATTGAAGAGAGAAAACTATAAAGCAATTAAGGCAAGAAGTGTAACTGTTAAAAGAATACAGAAGAGGGAAAAGATCAACAAAAATACTTAGAAATATAAGCATGATAAAAGCAATGTGCAGTATTAGAACAGACCAGGATCTATCATGCACTATTGCAAATAATAAACTAAAAATCTCAGCACAGGCGGAAAAACTTAAAAGATAGGCAGATAAATATAAAGGAAAAGTACAACATAAGCAATTTATTGATGGCCCAAAAATGTTTTATGGAGAATTGGGAAACAAGGTAAAAGGAAATGAAAGACCACCAAAAAAGAAGAAATAGATACATTTTGGAGAAGTATCTATGAAGATCCTGTGGAACATAACAAAGATGCTAAATGGATAGAAGGCGTAAAAGAAAGAATAAGAAGTTTAAAGGTACAGGATATGAAATTGGATGAAATAACAGCCAGAGAGATTAAAACAACATTAAGAAAAGTCTCTAATTGGAAAACCCCATGCACAAATGAAGTACCTAACTTTTGGTTAAAAGTATTAACATCTTTGCACAAAGATTTAGCCATGAGTATGAGCTATTTATGTGTATACCCTGAACAGACACCAACCTGCCTAACAACAGGAAAAAACAATACTTCTACTTGAGTGAACCTGCAAGCTACCCTAAAAATTATAGACCAATAACTTGCCTTCCGACAATCTATAAACTATACACAGGAATTGATGCCGACAGAGTTTATAGTCATTTAAAAGAAAACTCAATTATGGCAGTAGAACAAAAGGGCAATAAAATAAAGTCATATGGAACAAAGGATCATTTGTTGTTAAATAAAGTCATAGTGGAGAACTGTAAAAAGGGGAAGAATCTAAGTATGGCATGGACTGACTACAAAAAAGTATTTGATAGTATCTCACATTCGTGGATTAAAATGTGCTTAAAAATGTATAAGATACACCCTACACTGATAAACTACATTACAGTGATGATGAAACAGTGGCAGACCATTTTGCAATTAAACCATGATAAAGGACAAATTATTATCCCAGGGATAAAAATTCAAAGGGGTATATTCTAAGGTGATTTTCTGTCATTGCTGCTATTCTGCCTTGCCCTTAACCCATTAAGCTGTCTACTTAACAGCTTAGGCCATGGTTATAATTTGGATCCAAGAAAACAACTGCAAGTTGACAAAACTTTTTCAGGTGATATAAGAATGTCATTTGGTCTGGATAAATGTGTAAAAGCAACCTTTAAAGCAGGAAAACTACAGCACCAGGAAAACATCAGTTTGTGGCAAGAATGTGATGTAAAAGAACTTGAGCAAGAGGAAATGTATAAATATTTGGGAAATGATGACGGATCAACAATAAAACATCAACAAATATATTTGTTAAGATGTATGATTCATTTTGTATGTGGAATGAGTCCCATCATTCAGTTATATTTGATCTACTGATTAAATTATCCTTTGTACTTACTTGTCAACCTCTTAGGACAAAGTCACAAATATAATGAGGGTCATCAGTGACATATTTTGTATATTCATTTTATGAACTTAGAAAGTTTCTAGAATAACAGGTTTTGTACTAGCATTCATTTTCCAAAAGATATGAAGTCTGAAACTCAAATGTCTGTCACTTTTTATTGACTGCATTCCTCAATGATTTGCCAGAAAAAAAAACACAAACTATAGGAGGAACAGACTAAAATAAAATAAAATATGATACAAAGTCAAAGATATTCTGCAAAAACAGGGACAGTTCAGAACTATTTCCATTACCTCTTCCCATTGCAGAAGCGTCATGCAATTACTCTGTAGCCCCATAATCAGAAAACTATTTACTGTATCATTTCTCCTTCCACCTTGTACAACCTCAGATAACCATGTGCTTAAATATGCCAGGATATATGGAACACTTTCTCACCTATTCCATGATCCACTTCCTGCCTTCCCTTTCAAGAGATCCCATGTATTTATCATTACAAAACTTCATCTGCCCTCTGGTCTGTCTTTATTCTTTCCTTAGCAAACATGATCTGTGCTAAACTAGAATCAATAAATTGAATATGGTCAACATAAGAAGCTATACTAAAGTAGGGTCACTTTTCCACATGACAACATATTAAAAAATATGTGAAATCAGCAACAATGAGAAAATTCATGAATGAATGTGTACAGAATCTTATTAGTGTTTTTGTGATGCTGTATATGTAGCTTCCAACATTTCACTCAAAGCACTACTTGACATCCCAGCAAGTAAGAAACTTGCTATGAACAACAGGATGCCACTAAGCCCATGTCATTATTTTAGCCCACTGCAGTTTTCCAAACACATTCATATATGATTCAACACCCATTTTACATTTGACTGCAAATACATGAGTATCCAATCACATGTACTGTGATTATCTCTTTTATCTATCCAGTATCACTCTCACTTCTTACCATGTTCTCTTCTCCTCTACATCACTGATCCTAAAATCAACTACTGTACAAAGATATCTATACACAAAAAAATGCAATCCAAAAAAAAATAAATAACAGCAAACTGTAAGCATTTATTCTGTAGTTCAGTAACAAAACAATTAGCTCATCTTAGAAACAGTCACTGTGGCAGTATTTCTCAGTTAGAGAACCATGGTCACCTGGGACCACCCTTAGTCTATATAACTCCTTCCTGCAGTGAGAGCAAAACCAACAGGGGTTGGGAGGGTAGCCTAATGGTTAAGGTGTTTGCCTTGCAAGCACAAGGTACAGGGTTTCAGTCTCACAAGGGATAATTGGCTAGGCTTAAAATGGCTCACAAGGGCAGTTAACTTAGTATTAACGTATGAACATACCAGGAGACCTGGAAGCAAGCAGGACAGAGAAGTGGCTCCAAAGATGGTTTAGCTATTCACATTCATTTTCATAACATTAATATATTTCATTCTATATTATAACATCATCAATGCATATACATATCCCAGCAAACGTTAAGTGTAGTTACTAAACATTAGAAAGCTGAAACAATTCTTGTATGATTGCACCAGGGCAGAAAAAGGAAGTTTGGCTTGCTAAATGTAATTTAATTTAAAGTAGTCCATCTGGAACATTCCGAGAGATAAGCATCTGTAGGTAAGAACAATGATTTTATGTTTTAGAATGAAGGTGATTGAAGTCAGCAGTTTACAGACTTGACCAGAATTAGCTCAAAGGCACTACTCACGGGTCATTAAACATGAACATGAACATTGTGCTTCCTAGATGCTTCAGTTTACTTTTTAACTATTACAGTGCCTGTCGAGCCCAAGATGAAAAGATAAAGTGTGACATTTTAGCTACATAATGCTATGACTGCAATTAAAATTGCTGTTAGCTGTACTGTATATGCTGCAATTTTAGCACACACATCTTTTATAATATTGTTTAGTACAGTCCTTTAAGGAAAACACGAATCTCATCCTTATTTAACTATTATTTTCACTTGCTTAATACTGGAAAAAGATAACACATTTTTAACAAGTGGTTACATGTTGATCAGATAAAAAGGCAGCAACACACTTCTTTCCAACCTGGAATGTCAAGGGTTTATCCAGAAGTCAACAGGTGCAGGAACTAAAAGTGTAATGCATTCCACATACAGTTGTAAAAGCACTGATGTACATACAACTACTTTATATATGTTCTGACATGAATTCTATATGATTTCTGCAGTCATGTTGCCTTTTTAAAAGCATTGTTAAGTGCAAGAGGATATGTTGTAATATGAATATAAAAAAGATTAAAACCTTGTGTTACAACTAGCCATTAGTATGGTCTACACAGAGTGATACAGCAGGAAGTTCTTGGAGACAGAATTAAGATGGAAGGAAAAAGGTTAGCTCCAACTATCCTGCAATTGATCAACAGACATCTCATATAACCAAGACTGCAAAACATCAGTGAATCCATCCTTCAACAATATTTTCTTTGGTGCTTCTTTATTGTTAACTGCATGACAGCAGATGGTGAATTAAGGATTATAGTGGTGTAATAAGCTGAAACCCATAAAGCAATGCATAAAAAATAGAATCAAAATGAAGTAACAAAACAGACTTACATTGGTGATATATTGTAGCCACATATCCAGG
Source organism: Protopterus annectens (assembly GCF_019279795.1). Lineage (NCBI taxonomy): Eukaryota > Metazoa > Chordata > Ceratodontiformes > Protopteridae > Protopterus > Protopterus annectens. The sequence continues at coordinate 1,400,709,006 of NC_056743.1, read as the reverse complement.
TCTGTTACTATATTACAGATTGCTATAAGCTGTTACACACTAAAGTAGAAAAGCTGTACAACTGAAAGACCCAGGAAAAAATAACATTTATGTATAATGACCTCCTCAAGTAACACAAGGATAAATATTTAAAAATGCCCTATCCACACAATTACAGATATATACCTACCTAAACAGATACTACCAATTCCTATGTGTGCATTCATGCCTAAATTTGTTAGGTATTGTGTCAAGTCCTTTTGCCAGGTCAAGGAAGGGAGTATGTACCATTTTCCTCTCATCTATGGCTCTGGTACCCTTCTCAAAGAAGTCCACCAAGTTTAGTAGGCATGATCTGCCCTTGATGAAACTGAATTGGGATGGGTCCAATGTTTAAAGATTTCCTGTCTTTGTTTTTGGGTCCATGATTTCATTCAGTGGCTTTTGTGACGCCCGTGCCCTGGCCCAGCAATCAAGGAGCCTCAATCCTCACCACTAACACCAGTGAGGGGCGTCTCATATAGGAGGAAATGATAACAAATACACACAGTAAAGTGCAATTTCCCTTAAGAGCACACAAAGATCACAGTCAGTCCAGGGCTGGTCGCTCCCTTGTTCTCCAGGTCCCAATAAGACTTCCCACTGGCACAGCTATAGGGTTGAGATCTCAGCCTAGTGGGCAAGCTAAAACCTCCAGCACCCTCTCTGTCCAACCAGTGCTTCATGTCCCTGCCCAAGTAACTCACACACACACACACACACACACACACACACACACACACACACACACACACACACACACACACTTTGAGAAGAGTTTATATAACCACACAGACACTCCTGGGGAAAGCTGGCACAGGTTCTCCAGCTGTGCCCCCTTTTCCCAGACTATGAGGTAGTACCAGCTGCCACCATCCACTAATATTTATCAGCTACTCAAAGGCCCTTAAAAGGGTGTCCAATTATTACGGCGCAATATTATTATCCAATTAGTAGTATAACTAAACAGTCAAGGCTTATTAGAATGACTTGGTACCAGGATCCCTGTATGCATGCAATGTACTCTTAGAGCTTAACTTATCTCTACACAAAACAGCCACAGTTGAAAGATTTTAAAATATTTAATAACAAATAATAAAAACACAAGACAATACTTTTTACTACACAGTGCTAGTCAAGAGTTCAGAGATCACAGAGAAAAACTTAAAATAATTCAGTAGTACAGTTCTGACATCACAGAAAAACACTTAGTGTAATCTTTCTAGTTTCTAGCTATTTCTAAGAGAAAACACAAATCTAAGATAAACTTACATATAGAGCAAAGCCAGAGTGCTGATGAGTTGGATGGTCAAGACAAAAATGCTTAATGCTCTCTGATTCTCTCTGTTTTTAAAATCACATTCCTGGTTCACATTACATCATTCTTCACACTTCCCTGGGTTCCCAGGCTAACAGAAACTACATTTATATTCTTCATCTCTGGGCAGAAACCAGAGCAATAAAGGATATTTATGCATGCAAATTCTGGCCATTAACTCTGGCCTTAAAACAATAGGAAGAATTCCTTCATCTATACTGGCCAGAGCCGTGTTTACATCAAAGGGTCACAACATGCTTTACTTAGTCAGTAGAGTGCACTGTTATTACATTATTTTCAGTTCCACATGTAACACTAATTTTTCCATTTAAGGCAACAAACCTGTGGCTTACATTAATATTTACAAATTACAGAATTATCTATAAATTCTATCTGACTAGGTTAGCTGCCTTCACAGCCTTGCATATAAAATTAGTCAAAATTATGGGTCTGTAGTTCCCTGGGTCTGTTGATAGTCTGCCTTCATGTACAGGGATGACCATTCCAGTCCTCTGTACCCTAGGGACAAAGCTTGTTTGGAGGCTATGGTTGAAGAGAGATTCTAGTGGGGCTAACAGGTCATGTTTTATGCTATTTGGAAGCAGTAGCTTAGCTAGGGCAGGGCAAGATGGGCAACTGCCCGACTTGCAAAATGTTGGGGGACACAACTAGCCAGTCTCAATCTTTCATTAATGCAATACTAGCTGTTAAAAGCTGGTATTGCATTTGCAGTCAAACCTGAGTGTATGTGGTCTAAACAGTAGCAAAGTACCTGCTACATTGTAGCAAGGAGTTTGCTACAGTTTAGAAATGAATTAAAACTTGAGCACAGTAGTGTTTTGCACAGGCAGGGTATAAACTGTAGCAACTGTTTGCTACAGTTTAAAAAGAAGATTTTTTAACTAAAACATGAGTGCTGTAGACCCCCATGTAGTCAGGGTATAAATTGTAGCAAACAGTTTGCTGCAGGTTAAAAGAAATTATGTAGAGTGAGGGTTGGGTCAGGGCAAAAAAACAGAGCTTGAGTGGATGGACAGGAAGGAGGGGATTTTTTTTTTTTTTACTCTTCAGTGGAAAAGCTAAGGGGACGGTGCATAGATCTAACTGTAAAACTGTAATAAGCTGATTGCTGATTACTTACAACTGATTGGGTTTTACAATGAAGTGCTTTTTTTTTCTTTTTTTTTTTTTTTTTTGTTTTGCTCTTCATGCTGGTTCACAATATTGGTCCAGGGTGCTGGTTGACCTAGCTGTGTTTCTGTTTAAGAGGCATCCTGGGATATTACCAGGAACCAATGATGCAATGTTTTTAACTCTGGACAGTGCAATAGGGGACCTGTTTGTTACTGATTGTTGGAAGAGAAATGGCATAGGTTATTTCCTGGGGGAACTGGAGGTGATAGGGGGCCAAGCTTTAGTAAATAACTGACATGTCACCAGAATAAAGTAATTTATTTATTTTACATGATTTTACAGTCATTTAGTTAAGGTAGAAGGAGCTTATATGCTGTCTCAATTGTTTTGGGGACATACAAAAATGGTAAACAGAAAAGAATAAGAAATCAAAATGCAAACTTGCCCTTTAACATGTTGTAGTACCAACATTTTGGAAAACCAGTTCTGTAGCTGTCAATAAATAAATTGGTATTTTGTGTCAGGTTCAGAACAGTTGATGAACATGCTTCTTTGTTGAGACATATGGCCTTTAGTACACTCCCAGGGTAAATTTGATTTACCAACCCACTTGCTTTGCGAACATAACAAGTTTTAAATGTAATATCTGTAAAATGTGTGGACACATATTTGTCACTTTGCAGAGGCTGGTAGTGACACATAGATATCACTTTTTTTATTTTTATTTACTTCATTTCTTAGTAATGAGGTTGGTCAAATAGGAAGGGAACTCGAAAAACACAAGGAAATGCTAAGTCATGACAATGGCTACAAGCTCAATGTAAAAATGTATACTTTAATGATAAAATGAACACAGGATAAGCACTTTCATCTAGTAGATTTCATGAGATAAAAATAATTCAAACTGAAGCAATTTAAATACCCGTAATACAATCACATGATCATCAACCCCATTCCCTGATGCACGCAAACACAAGACAAGTGGATAATTGATTTTATACTTATAAATCCTAGAAAATGTGCATGGGACCTCTTCTTGTTATTTACTAATAAAAACCCAAGCATTATATTGATAAAAGCAAAAACGAAGTCACATAATACGGTTATTCCATAATTATTCATTTCCTAAAAAAAAGTAGTAAGTTCAACTATTCGTCAGTAGGTGAATCTTACAGACCAATCATTGAGCTAAGGCCTTCATTTTCAATAGGCTGGTAATGGAGGTGTGCTCATTAATCCCTGGCCAATTGCAGGCATTACATTTTAACTGCCAATGCAATTCCTCCCTTTCCAATATTAGTTGCCAGGGACCACCCCTTTTATTTCTTTCTATTTGTTCAATTACAATACTTGAAGAAAGCATTAGTTGATTTTCCTTTCTTAATATCATGCAGGTGCTCGCATATATGTTCCTTTAACCTGCTTTCCATTTTCCTGATGCATTGTGCAGGGCATAGTTTGCACAAGGCGGCATAAACCACGACCCCACTCGCACAATTAAATTTACCAGTTATAGAAAGGTTATGGTTATTAATTCTGAACTTTTCACCAGTCTTACTGTATTTACAATATTTACAACACCCACATTTTGACATACTGGGTTGCCCCAAAGTTCCTTACTTTTTACTTTTTCAAAGGTGTTCTTAAAGGAATTTCCCTTCCTATATACTGTGCAGAACTTTTCCTCTAATTTCTCCATAAGAGTTATATCGTCATTAAAAATACACCAATTTTTATTTAAATCCATCCAATTATGTGCCTATCCATACTAAAGGTTGTAATAAATGAATTACGAGGAAAGGTGGCATACTTTTTTTATTAATGGTTTCATTTAAGTACACTTCCCACATAACTTCACTGCTTAAAATCAGTAAAAAAACGACCAGAATTTCTTTTATGACTAACCTTCCTCGTTAGTTCCACTGTCATATTCCTCAGGTATCCCCTTCTTACAAACATGTCCATTAGAATATTGCACTCTTTCCTAAAGTGGTCATCAGTGGTAATCATTCAAGCCGCGCTCATGAGCTGCCCTTTAACTACTGCTCATTTCTGGGTGACAGGATGAGCATTAGAATAATGCAAGAAACAATTCAAATATGTGAGCTTTCTGCAGATACAATAAATGTATCTCCATTGGCCATAATCTTTTTCTAATGAACATCAAGATAAGCTATTTTTGTCTCTGTTAATTTTGTGTGCAAACTTCAAGAATGTAGTACTGTTTTTTTTGTTTTTTTTCTAACGCAACACCAACTTTCTCTTACTTTCTCTCATCCGTCCACTTTAAGGCACACTGGTTGGCCTCATTGATGGGCATATACAGTCACAGTGAAATGCCATTTGTTGTAAAAATGTTTGTAAGAGTCTTTTGCTCTTTAATCATTCACCATTACAGACTCAAATGGAATTGTTTTTGGTTCTCCTCCTTCAGATGGTTTGTGTAGATACAAACATGGCATTTTGATAGAAGTTTTCTAAAGTTCATGTCAATGTTTGTATATCATACACACATTTTACCTCTTTCATGAGACTTTGTAAGGCCTTGGTATCTTTTGTGTATTTGCTTTAATACTTCAGAATGTTGTGAAGAAGATATAATGATTTTACCAATATCCTGTTGCAAACCATCCTTTTCTGACTCTGATGGTAAAATTCTTGTATATCAGATGATTTGTCTGTATCCAAGGGTTAGGCATATATGATGACAGTTGGTAACTTACTGTTAAATTTGATTGTTTACTTTAGTTTTTTTAGCCTTTTTGTAGACACAGGCCAAATTACCATAATGCTGTGCACATAACAATCCACGACTGCTTCAATCCTCGAACAGACTACTAATTCAGACAATCAAAATTAACAATGCAGCTGGTGATTCCCTCTTTGCAAACTCTGCAGGCAGAGCCTGGAACTCGTTTCCAGCTGATATTACTTTGCTCTCCTCCCTAAGCCAATTTAAAACTAGACTCAAACAACATCTGGCACTAAACTGGCTTTGCCACTGCAACAAGCCTGGCTAACTCTCATCATGAATGTGAAAAATCTATTAATCAGATCACTGTTGAACTTACCCCTGACTGTCACCAGGGAGTAACTCTAATCTGTTGAACTTGTCTATTTATATTTGCTTATGTATTCTTTGTCTATACCATATTTGTAATATGTTTTCATTGTTTTTATTGTATCTGCTTACCTTGGAGCTTTTCTCCCTGGGCCTCCGCTGAAAATGGACATGAATCCAGTCGGACTATCCCGGTCAACAAATGTAAAGTAAAATAAAATAAAATAAGGAGAAATGTCTTCTTCACCATCTGATTGCATGTGGTCACGTATTAGATTTTTGAATACCATGTCAGCCATGATTGTTTGCTTTCAGACATATAATTTGATCTGGCATTCAAATGTCTTAGTCTTGTTAGCAACTTCTGTCATCTTGGTGATACTTTGTCCAAATTATAGGAATTAGTCTGTAGCCCCAGTGGTTTGAGGTCTGTTTGGAACTGGAAACTCTCTAGTCACAATGGGTATCTTGGAACTGGAAACTCTCTAGTCACAGTGGGTATCTTAAGAACTTCTCACCTGCTAACACACTCACAAGTCACTTATTTTCTACTGCAAATATCTCTGTTCAGTATCACTTAACTTTCTAGAGCAATAAACAACAGGTCATAACACTTGCCCATAAATCTGGACTAAAACATCACCTAGGCCATAGCTGCCAGTATCAGCACTCAGAACCATAGGTTTTGCAATGTCATTGTAGGAGAACACTGGACCAGTCATTATCATAAGCATTTATGTCACTTTGCTGAGAGGTTGGTTTTGAACATTCCACAGTGTCTAAAGTGTACCCCGCCTTTGTGTGACCCCAGCTGACCATCCTTAAGTGTTCCTGATACTATCACCAGGGGCTAGGGCTAGGGCTATGGTAATGGTTGGTTGGTCAGGAGTAATGCAGCAGGGCAGCATGCAGCATCATTTAAACTGGCCCTGCATGCCATGGAGGATTTTTTGGAATGCCCTGAGTGGAGCTAATGACATCATGCACTTCACTGCATGCAAAATCTGTTCATAATAGACCTCCTGCCACCAACCCCATCAGATGGTATAACTCTACTGGCAATTTATTATAAAATGCAATATTAATGTAAGAATAAGGACAAAATATTTATTGCCTAACTGGCACAACCATCTGTTTACATTTGCATATTCCTACCACTGGTGATATGTCTTTATAACAGACAGAAACCTCTTCCTCATAATGTGGGCAAACTGGCAAAGCCACTCTTAACCACCTCCCAACCTCCACATCTCCCTGACTCCTTCAGCACCCAGTCTACTAGTCAATCTTGGCTTTGACGAATCTAGGGTAAGAATGTTTGCAAGAGTCTTTTGCTCTTTGAACATTCCCCATTACAGACTCAAACAGAATTGTTTTTGGTTCTCCTCCTTCAGATGGTTTATGTATATACAAAACTGGCACTTTGATGCAAGGATTCTAAAGTTCATGTCAATGTTCATAAACTATACAGACATTTTACCTCTTCCGTGACACTTTGTGAGGACTTAGTATATGTTATGTATTTACTTTAATACTTCAGAACCTTTGAAGAAGGTACAAGGATTTTGTCAGGGTTCACTAGCAAACCATCATATTCTGACAATTGTACTCTGAGGTGAAATATCTGTAAATCAGATGCTTTGTCTGCATCCAAGGGTTAGGCCAAACACCCTTGCATATCTGTTGATGGTCTCAGCAGCGGCCTTAGGCAACCAACAAAGCCGAAAAGGACGCACCCCACCCCAACCTACCTGGCCCCCCCATCCTGGTCTACCTACATCAAATAAATACTAGAAAAGTGCCCCTGCTAGACCGGCACCCTAGGCGGCCACCTAGTTGGCCTATGCCTAAGGCCAGCTATGGATGGTCTGTAACTCACTGCTACATTTGAAAACATATTTTAGCTTTTTTAGCCTCTTTGTAAACACAGGTTGAGTACATCTTTTTTTAATAAATATTTCAATGGACTTAGTGCTGTGAATAGCTTTAGTACAAATCTTTCCAATACATTTATCAAGCCTAGGCCCTGATATAGTATAGTTGCATAGGTTGGACTTTTTAGCTCTGCAGTCATACTGACCCTGATTGAATCTCATCTGATTCCACTAACAATTATGCTGTGATTAAAATATTGGATCTACAACATTCCAAAGCAGTGTTTTTCTTTATTTAGGTTCAGACCTCAGTTTTTAATGGTTTAGAGCATTGCTTCCAATCTTACACATTATGTGTCTCTTTATCAGGATTAAACATCAGTACATCACCTGTGATGACAACAACAACAACATGTCTGTGCCTTTTAAAGAGATAGCTTATCTCATGTCAAATTATTTCTGGAATTATATCTAAAAGCAGTCTTTTAAAACAGAACATTCAAACTGGAGTAATCAAGGTTATCAGATTTTGATATCTTTCTGAAAGGGTATTTATCAAGACCCACTTAAAGCATTTAATGTAGAGAATACTTTAGTGCACAGTCTTAAGGTGTGAAGAGTGAACCTATTTCATAAATGCATCATTTTTTTCCAGGTCAATGCATATTTGTCAATTGCCATTCTTTTTATTGATTGGGACAATGGAAGCACACCATTCACTTGATTCAATAATAAACTTTCAATCACATGACATGCCTGCATTTATTTGAGCTCTATCTCTCAGTTCTGGACAGTATAGGAAAATGTGCTCTTCTGGACAGTATTAAGAGTTATGAGACAACATCAGGATTTATGCTTATACTTTATCCTTTACTGAATCACAGTTAAGCAGACCATTTCACCAAAACACACCCACATGTATTTTACTTATTCTGGCAGTCTTTCCCAGCTTGCATGCTACAGCTCTGTTGATCAGATTATTTATGTATGGACTTTCCAGAATATAAACCCTGAATTCCTACTTCTGTCCCTTCCATTCACACATGGGCATAAGCATCTCCGTACCAGTGCACCTGAGTGTGGCTGCAGGACTAAGCATCTCTGTACCAGTGCACCTGAGTGTGGTTGCAGGACCAAGCATCTCCATACCAGTGCACCTGAGTGTGGCTGCAGGACCAGTGCACCTGAGTGTGGCTGCAGGACCAAGCATCTCCGTACCAGTGCACCTGGGTGTGGCTGCAGGACTAAGTATCTCCATACCAGTGCACCTGAGTGTGGCTGCAGGACTAAGCATCTCCGTACCAGTGAACCTGAGTGTGGCTGCAGGACTAAGCATCTCCATACCAGTGCACCAGAGTGTGACTGCCAGACCAAGCATCTCCATACCAGTGCACCTGCGTGTGACTGCAGGACTAAGCATCTCCATACCAGTGCACCTGAGTGTGGCTGCAGGACTAAGCATCTCCATACCAGTGCACCTGAGTGTGGCTGCAGGACCAAGCATCTCCGTACCAGTGCACCTGAGTGTGGCTGCAGGACTAAGCATCTCCATACCAGTGCACCTGAGTGTGGCTGCAGGACCAAGCATCTCCATACCAGTGCACCTGAGTGTGGCTGCAGGACTAAGTATCTCTGTACCAGTGCACCTGAGTGTGGCTGCAGGACTAAGCATCTCCGTACCAGTGCACCTGAGTGTGGCTGCAGGACCAAGCATCTCCATACCAGTGCACCTGAGTGTGGCTGCAGGGCTAAGTATCTCCATACCAGTGCACCTGAGTGTGGCTGCAGGACTAAGCATCTCTGTACCAGTGCACCTGAGTGTGGCTGCAGGACTAAGCATCTTCGTACCAGTGCACCTGAGTATGGCTGCAGGACTAAGCATCTTCATACCAGTGCACCTGAGTGTGGCTGCAGGACTAAGCATCTCCGTACTAGTGAATCTGAGTGTGGCTGCAGGACTAAGCATCTCCGTACCAGTGAACCTGAGTGTGGCTGCAGAACTAAGCATCTCCGTACCAGTGAACCTGAGTGTGGCTGCAGGACTAAGCATCTCCATACCAGTGAACCTGAGTGTGGCTGCAGGACTAAGCATCTCTGTACCAGTGCACCTGAGTGCGGCTGCAGGACTAAGCATCTCCATACCAGTGCACCTGAGTGTGGCTGCAGCACTAAGCATCTTCATACCAGTGAACCTGAGTGTGGCTGCAGGACTATGCATCTCCATACCAGTGCACCTGAGTGTGGCTGCAGGACTAAGCATCTTCATACCAGTGCACCTGAGTGTGGCTGCAGAACTAAGCATCTCCGTACTAGTGAATCTGAGTGTGGCTGCAGGATTAAGCATCTCCATTTCTGTTATATGTATCTGCAGACACTTTGGGATGTGTCTATCAGTAGCTTGTGATGGTACAACAATATTGGCCCCTGTACCAGTTCTAATGTTAACTGGGATTCTATGAATTGGGATTTGCCAGTCTGATTAAGAGTTTGCTATAGCAATCAATGAACCTAGAGAAATGTTTTCTGAACACTTTTCTTACTTTTATTCTAAGTAGACACTTTTTTCCTAGTGTAATTTTGCAAATGACAGCAAAATAGCTCATTGTATTGCACTTCTTTTATCTTTTGCCATGTGAAGCAGACTATTCTGACTCAGCATGTAAATAATTGCATCGCGTTTATTTGGCAAACCTGCATTCACTCTGCATCTCATGCACACGTTAATATTGGCTGATACCATTCTTTTTACTGAATTTTGTATTTCTTTGTGCTTTACCTCACATATATCAGTGCTGTATTCATAGGTTCATAGTTCATATTTTCATAGAAGTAACTAGGCTAATGGTCCTAAAACCTTTACAAGTCCAGCTGTGTAAAAAACTCATCCTCGTAATTGACCATAGTTAGATGGTTATTGTTAGCAAACCAATTCTATGATCAGCACCAACTACCCCTCTCCATGAGGAACATACGTGCAACCCCAGGGTGAATTTATGGTCACCTATCCAGTTGTCAAGGTTGCGTTTAAATAAGCTCATTGAGGAGATCTGCTTCATGAGAATTGGGTGCTTATTCCCGATGAGTGGCAATCTCTGGGAGATATATCTGTCACCCCAACATGTTTTGATAATGTCACAGGCTAAGTTGAGATCCCTGGAGTGAGTGACTTTTGTCCCATTTGATTTGTGGATATGCAGCATTTCCATTAGGGCAAAGTCAAAGACTGCTCTGTAGGCCTAGTATAGGTCACCTCTCAGCAGCCTGTATCTTACAGTGTACAGTGACAGGGTTTTCAGTTTTTTCATGTAAGTCATATTTTGCAGGTCCTGGATTCTCTTGGTTAGAAACCTCTGTGGTCTCTCCAGTTGCTGTAGTGTCTGGAGAGATACATATAGAAGGGAGCATTGTACTCAGTTAGTGATCTGATAAGGGTTGACTACAGCAGAGTTATAACCTCCTTAGTTTTGGATGTGATGCCCTTATTTATGAGATACACACTGTAGAAGGTTTTCCTTACCACTATAAACACATGGTGATTGAAGTTTAGATTGCTAGCAACCTGTGTTCCCAAGTCTCACACCACTGGGTTTGAGCAAATGATAGGTGTATGTATAGATATGCAGCTGTCAGATTAGAACCCTTATATGTATAGGTAAGGTAGCTTGCAAACACAGTAGTTAATGTTTCTGCCACAGCACAGGTTTTATATAAGCACAAAGCCTGCTACTGAAATTCTGTTTAGTAGGTTCATAGATTAGTAGTATGTTAACTGCCCTTGTGGGCCATTTTAAGCATAGCCAGTTACCCCATGTAAGAATCAAACCCTGCACCCTGTGTCTACAAAGTAAACACCTTAACAATTATATCAGTCCTCACACCTAAAATGTTTGTTCTCCATGGGACTGGATCGCTGACAGTAGGATATAGACTTATGCTCTTCTGACTAGACACACACTCACATACATACACACACACACACACACACACACACACACACACTCACATACATACACACACACACACACCAGTTGACTGCATTAAGACTAGAACCCCTACCTTACTAGTTACACAAGCTAGAGAACTCAGTATTTAACACAAGTGCCACAGCACAAGTCTAAAATGCATTGAAGCTTCCCTAACTGGGAATCAAACCCAGGCCACAATGGTGAGAGCACTGAATCTAGACCACCAGGGACTCTCTTTTTTGGTATATCTTCTATAGCAATCTGGGTTCCATTTTCCAAAGTTAAATTTACTTCTAGCTGTTAACTTTTGAAACCTTTCAGTAGCAATCATTCCAGTCAAAGTTCTATTTCTAATATGTTCTTATTTAATTTAGTAAAAACACACACCCCAGGATTCATGAAGCTTGCACCAGGTGCAGGCGTAGTGTCGGCGTTCTAACATCAAATATGGCTGCCGAGCAGTCCAGGTACAAGCTGTTTCCACGTGCACAACCTGCGTACACTACGCCCGCATAACTCCTGGGCCCTGTATGCTAATTACCCCATGTGCAGCAGTGTAGCATGCAAATGAAGGTATGTAGCAATCCAGGAAGTGGTGCAGGCATAGTGTAAGCATGCAGAAAAAATGTAAACCATAGAAAATGGTTTACATTTTTGCAAACATAAAATCGGAGCCATGATAGCCGACCAAACACATGTATTATATTGTTAATATATGCCAATGGCTAAATATATAGCCACTGACATAAAAAACATGTACAAAATATAAAATTAACATTTAATATATATAGTCGCACTGTCGCGACGTGGAAGCGCAGGGCAGCGGTGCACAAAGGGGATCACAAGGAAAATATAAAAATATAAAATAAAACTGCAATGAAACACATATCACAATTTCCCCATAATAGTCAATGGCAGGCATATTACACCATACTATGGCGCAAGGGTTGCTAAGGGGCTGTGACAGTGTTATGCGCAGTAGCTAGGAATTAGTAGGCAATGCCATGCAAATGAGAGGAGTAATAGTGAATCACAAATTCCCCACTGGTGTAAGGATGCACCTCACAGCATAGTGTTATAACACCGAGGTGTGCCCTTGAGATAAAAATGACATCAAGAGGGGTGTGTCGCCATTGCTGTAAGCACATTGGAGCATTGCTAAACCGGATTGCCCCTAGCTAGGCAAAGCTGCAGGATAAGGGTGTGTTGAACTGGCCATAGCAATGCTTAGCTGAGAGTACACAAGGTAACCGAGTATGCATGTGAACGGAGATGAAAAGACACATAAACCTGGTAAATGGGTTCGTGCAGCACACACTTCAGCTGAAACAGGAAGGATATAGGAAAGAAATAAGGAAATGCTGCAGCAGTGAAATTGGAGTACAAATGACTAATTAACAACTAGGAGCCTACAGTGGGCCATTGACAACAGCTAACAAGGCTGCAAACAGCTACCTGCAGAACAGAAAAGGGGAGGGGCTGTACTGCAAAGAAAACACTAAAGTATCAAAGCAGAACAAAGCCAATTTGCAGTATATCAGCTACAAGACACATTTTGCCATGACTGGGTAGGGAAAGTACAAAACAAGAAAGATGGCAGGTGGATGCATGCCTGATAATGGGAGGGGATCCAGGTTTAAAAGTGAATTAAAGGACAACAGATTAATCAAGGCGGGCAAGCAGATCTCCACAGTAAAGGCCCCAAACTTGCAGTACTCATTGCAAAACCCATAATTAAGACACATTGCAGCTGGAATAGCTCATACACACCCACTGACATCAGTAGCATCCATAGCACAATAGTATAAAGTGTGAAAGCACCTCACACACATTTGTGTATTCCCATACACTCTGCACCAGCGGTGTATATAGACGGGGAACTTTTAGTATGTATATGTTAGGGGCTGCCATAGCTTTGATCCACCAGCATGTGTTGGAGACTGAAGGTGGTGTGGAGGATGATGCACACGATGACCTCAGGCACCAGAGGAGGAGGAGAGTGTTCAGACCCAGGGTAACCTACCAGGGGCTACATGATCTGGAGATAGTAGAGAATTACTGGGTGGACAGGGACATCCTACAGCAACTTGTGGAGCTGTGTCGGCCATGTCTCAGAGCCAGAACAAACAGAGGGGAACCCATCCCAGTGAATACGAAGGAATGTGTAAGCCTGAGAATACTAGCTACAGGTACCTTTCAAAGACCAACTGGGGATATCATAGAGATCTCACAGGCATCAGCATCCAGGGTACTACACCAGTTCCTGGATGCCATGTTACAACATGCCAATGAGCACATATACTTCCCCCGAACGCAGGAGGAGTTGGCCAGCAATATGTGTCTCTTCCACTGTGCAAGAGACTGCATGCACATACACATCAAGTCACCACCTGGTGAGCAGGGTAGGCGCTATATAAACCGCAAGGGATACCCCTCCATCAACTGCCAGGTCATGTGCAATGCCCAGGGCGTTATCATGGATGTGTGTGCTGGCAGCCCTGGAAGCTATCACGACTCCCAAATCTGGCATGCCTCACAGCTGTATCAATTATTTGCCAGGGGGGACATCCCAAATGGCCACCTGATGGGGGATGCTGGCTATGCACTGGAACCGTGGATGATGACTCCCATCAGAAATGCACACACACCCATGCAGGAACGCCATAATGAGGCACACGCACAAACCAGAATCATCATAGAGCATGTGTTTGGGATGCTGAAATCATGGTTCCATTGCTTGGACATATCTGGTGGAGCCTTGCAGTACACTCCAGGCACGTGTGCCCACATTGTCATAGAATGTACACAATATGGTCCTGCAGAAACAGCTGTAGCAGGGACAGAATGGTGAAGACCCTCAAAGCCCACCACCATTGCCAAGTGCCACACAAACACAGAGGTACTCAGACCATGAACACCCTGAGCTAGCCCCAGTAGGCAGACGGAGGTGTGCCCAGTATGCCCATGTCTTGGCAAATAGGGAACATATAGCACACACACTGACAGTGTAGGCACCTAGGGACTGACACGTTTCTCCACCTGCACACACAGTAAAAATGGATGGCGCACACACACAAGACTACCTGTAAATTGTCATGTATAGGCAGTCTACTGTGTGCATCCAACATAGGCAGCCCTCAGCTATTGCACACACAACTGCCATTGGCACAAGGTAAGTCAACACCTGAACAGTAAATTAAGCTATCAGCATGTGCTAATACTGTATGTATAGATTCATAGGTAGGTACTTGGCCAACTGCCAGAGGCCATTCATAAGCCCAGCCAAAATGTGTCAGCTTTTTCCACCCCATTGATTCATTAACTGTCCTTCTGTGGAGCAGAGCCAATGGCGGGATCCCTGGTTTGCATCTACTGTTCCCCATCCACTCGTCAAGGTTTCTCTTGCAGAGTGTTAGTGAGGGGCTCTGTATAATGTAGTTAGGGATGTTGTTCCAAAGTATGGGGAGTGTCTGTGACAGGAATCTGTCCCTCCAGCATCTTCCAGTTATTGGTGTGGCAAGGTTCAGCTCACTACAGTGTGTGGCTCACTGTAACATGGATTCCCATAGGTGGAGCATATCCATTAAGCCTGAGTTCGACATGGCTGTGTTGGCCAGCGGAGATCATCTCTGGGTAAGTGAGATGCCACTGAGTAAAGCAGGAGTTTTTCAGTTTGGCTGCATAGGCCATATGTTGGAGGCCAGTATTCCCCTTGGCGAGGTACATTTGTGGACCTCCCAGCTGTTGGAAGTGTCTTCTGAGGTACATCTCAAATGGGTTATTATACCCTATGATGGGACTGATGAGGGATGAGTAAAGGGGCACTATAACCCCAATATGTCTAGATGGGAATCCTTTAGTAATCAGATCGCCTACATAGAAGGATGTCCTAACTACTATGGAGATATGATTGTCAAAGGGGAGATCACTATCTACCTTAGTCCCCAGATACCCCATTACCTCATCCATATTAAAGTGACTGCCACTTATGTGTTAATATGTGGGTGCTTAATATTCCACAATGGAATGACCATGCAGTTAGTGGCACTTGGCTGGAGGCCATGATGTTGACACCCTGTGACGGTCTCTGTGAGGCCCCTTGAGGGATATCTGTGTCAACTGGACTATCAGTCGTGGCTCCCAGTTCGCAGTTATTGCCAAACATGGTCTGCTGTAGTTCACCTGTGTTTGCCTGTACCTCTGAGAAGTATATGCCAAACAGTAGGGCTCCCAGGACTGAGTCCTGTGGGACACCAGTCATGACTAGTCAAGAGTTGGACCTGGAGAGTGCTAGTCATACCATGTGTGTTCTGTGTGTAAGCCCGTTGGCAACCCAACCTGTGATGTATGGGTTATGTACAGGCTTGTGTGTTTATCAATAATACCTGAGTGGGGCATGGTGTCAAAAGCCTTGGCGACGTCCAGGTAGAATGTGTGAACCACCTCCCCCGTCATCTAACGTCCTAGTGACTGTATGTAAGACATCAAACAGGTTCAATAGGCTAGAACTACACTCATCCAAGCTGACCTGGGTTGGGTCACGTGTTCGGAGGTAACCATTGTCTTTGTTAATGAGTGCCATGAGGATGCGATCCATACCATTGCAGACCAGGCTAGTCAGGCTTATGGGGTGGTAGTTACCATGGTCAGTTGTGATTCCACCTTGATGGAGTGGAATAACCATTGCCACGTGCCATTGTATGGGCATGTAGCCTGTCGAGAGGCTGAGGTTGGAAAGCTTAATTAGGTGGGGGGGTCAGGTTGTCTTGTACAGTTTGCAAGATGCAGTCTGGGACAACATCTGCCTCCAATGACACTGTTTTCTGCTGTTAGAGAGGGCCGTTTCCACCTGTGTGTCTCATGTGTGGGATACTGTACGTTTCAGGTAGTGTTGTGGGCTCTTTAGGGGGTGAAGTATGCACTGAATGTATCTGCAAGGATGTTGGCGATATCAGTAGGGTCAGCATATTTTGTGCTATATTTCACCGGCACAGTGCAAATCTATGTGTCACCACTTCGATCCTTGACATAACCAAAGAAGGCTTTGTGGTTATCTTTCGAATTCTTGCATATGCTCCTGCTGATGTTAGCCTTGGATGATGTCATGAGGGACCTATGTATCATACTAATAGTGGACAAGGATGTCTGTCCTTCGTGGGATTTGCTGTTTGTCTGGAACACTGTCCTACTTCTGTAGTATAGCCTGTTTATTGCAGAGGTCCACCAGACTGGTGTCCTTGTCTAGGAGGAGTGAGTCTTGGTTTACCAGTGATGGCATGATCTATACATCCATGTAGGTGCTTATAGACTGCATTTGTAAATCTGTCTGTATCTTGAGTATTGTTTCCCATTAGTGTGGGGGCTGTGAAACCTCCCACCCCTATCACTAGTAGTGTAAATTTAGCTGTAGGAAAGGTATACACTGTGGTATCCTTGGGTGGGGGAGATGCTTGGGTGTGGAAACAGTGAATAGTTCATGGTCAGATCTAACCAGTAATTGGTTAAACTCCACTGTGGTGCACCTGTTGCCCATGTTGGTGATGACCACTTCTAGTATGTTTCCACCCCTCGTTAGGGAGGTTAGCACCTGATACAGGACATATGAGGTGATAAATTCCAGGAAGCGCTGGGCCTGGAAGTGAGTACTGGAGTAAGTTTCCCAGTTAATGGTATGGTAGTTGACATCGACCAATGCCAGGGTGTGCATTAGGACTGCCATGTTCTCCACTGTCTCCAGGTAGGTGGAGTGGTGGTCCTGGGTCATGGACAGTGATCCGTAGCAGGCCACAGTTTACATTGCAGTTGTGGCTGATGTTAGTTGCACATGGATGATCTCAGAGGTATCATGCTGCCCCACTAACCTGGAGGTGTAGGTATCCCAGATGAATATGGATACACCCCCCTCCATGTCTGTGTCAGTCCATGTTCTGTGGCTGAGATGTGTGGTATGGGTTGTAGTCTGGTTGTGCTGGTGTGCTATCAGGAGCCTTAAGACAGATCTCAGTTACTGCACAGATGTTGATGTTGTCCATCCTGAGGAGTGCTGTGAGTGCATGCATGTTGTGATCACAACCCCTGGTGTTGAGTAGCATAACCCTCATTGATTCTGCTATTGTACTGTTTATGGAGCTGGTATTCACCTTTAAGAGTCTCCTAAATAAGGCACCATGGGGGCGCCAATAGCCTTGGCCAGTATTCCAAAGACTAAGGCTGACACATAGACCGGTATGGTATCGTTGCATGCATGTTCCCCATCTGTGCTTGTTTTACATCTCTCCTGTAGGTAACCTACTGGTAAGCAATAGAAAGCCTTAAACTTATACAAGTCTTCTAGCTTCCAAGATAGGCTTTTGGAGTGACTAAGTATCAGTGTTCTGTATATTCTTGTTGTACTTAACTGTTTCTTGACTGCATGGTGATTTCTCACTGTATATTGTGATCTGAAGGTCTGTTTATTCACATATTATGGCTGTGATGGCCTGCACTTTAGAGGTTCACAGATAGCCTACTACCTATCTTCCCAAGGGCAATTAGAAGTATAGCTACAGTGTGTTGGCTTTCTCCACACCATTGATGAAGTAACTGAGCCTCTGTCAAGCATAGCCAATGAAGCAATTCCAGGCAGAGTTGCTGGAAGCTGTTGAAGACTGGGGTTGTGGAGGGTGATAGGGGCACTTAGTGATCTAAAGAGGGCATGTTAATGAGACAATTAACACCATTCAATTTCCGCAACAGGTCTCGCAGCTATCAAACTGGACAGGCTCCCCCACCCCCTGGCTGTGTGGTTCTGGGACACATGATCCCAGGGGTGTATATTCTGTTACCCATTCACACAACAAGGTTTCCCTTGAAGTGTGTCAGTGAGGGGCTATGCCTAATGTAGTTAGGAATGTAATGTATTGTCTCGCAGTATATTTGTTATATGTTATTTCAAGAGTAAGTGAAGCTCAATGGGTTTGGGGGCCTCCACCCTTTGCTTAGCCTAGATTACACATAGAAATCATTTAAATAGGAAATAGGCGGAAGCAACGTTAATGTCAACAGTGTAATGGTTACAGCATCTGCATAGTATCTGTGCATTCGAGGTCCCAATCCCGATAAAGGCAGGGATGTTTATCATGTTCAAAAGTATACCTTAACCACAGCTTGCATATATAGGTAGTAATCGTCTGCATAATAAATATTCAAAACACCCATATTAACCCATGTGTGCTGGAGAGTACAGTCAACAGAGAATGTAATGTTATGTAAGCACATAGTGAAATGTTACTTCACTGACATGTATATATCCTGAGTATTTAGTGGATGTGGCCGTGTTTGCATGCGCAGGTTATACGTTACAAAGTTTGTTTAACAGTGTTTAACCGCTGCTATAATGTCACACAAACACATTTAAACATGCTTACAACTGCTTAAATGAGCCTTATTCTGG
The DNA here is from genome assembly GCF_019279795.1 of Protopterus annectens. NCBI lineage: Eukaryota > Metazoa > Chordata > Ceratodontiformes > Protopteridae > Protopterus > Protopterus annectens. Next base: position 1,400,690,204 of record NC_056743.1, on the reverse strand, counting down.
AGTAAAAAACATTTGTAAAGCATTGTAGCTGTTGAACCCTGGACCATGCACACTATAGTCATGGGACTTACCACTAAGCCATCTGAGGTGTGTACATGTTTCACAGTCTTGAGACTACACATTATACCATATGCATTCCACTGTAATGCTCACAAATGGGACAGTCACTTTGTGTACATATGTACAGTACATTGTAATGTACTGTAGTTTGTGAACACATTCCAGTCTACATATGTATTACTCTTACAAATTAATATATATATATATATATATATATATATATATATATATATATATACACGTCAGTGATGTCTGCACAGTGATGTCAAATTGGCGACCCCGCCGTCACTACTGCGACCCCTGATGTGCGAACAGCAAAATCTCGTATCAGACCCATGGTAGCATGGGTGTGGACCCAGCCATAGCGGGTGGCGTAATGTCGTCGTCCGGGTTTGTGAGGTTTGGGTTTCGTCTCGATTTCGCGGTGATTCGAAAGGGTGCCCATAAGCGGCGTCGATGGGGGCCGCTGATTGCGGCACGAGTGCATTCGAACATTTAATAGTAAACCGTCTGCACACATATATATATAGATATATATATATATATATATATATATATATATATATATATATATATATTATACAGTTACATCAATAGCCATATATATAAACATCTATGAACACACTTCGTGACACAGAAGCACTCCAAAAGAATTGGAATGTAAACAAAACACATGCAGCTCTGGTATTATAACTATTAATATTAACCTAATTCACCATAGAAGGGATGGTTGTTGTGTATGTGAAGATTGGGGGGGAGGAATGATGGGCGATGAAATCATGTATTAAGAAGGGTCTGGCTCGGATGTTCAATAAGTGAACTGGAGGGGTATACATGGAGTATGGGGACAATATAAAAAGGACACAAAGCAAGAACCTTTCACATTCATAATACACCCTGTCATGTCACATTGCAACACCTAATTTCACAAACATATGAACATTAAAATGTATCAGACATATGTACACCAACTGACTGTCACATTTGTTTTCAGTAGTGAGGAATGCCTGTAGTAAAATGTATATTCTAAACACCATAACATTTGTACATATCTCAGATACCTTAGTGGTAAAGTCAGTGACTGTGGTGTTCATGGTCCCAGGTTCAAGGGCTGTTAAGTTATTTTGAGGGCCAGAATAAGGGCTGTTGGATGCAGGTGGATTAAAGCACTCTTAAGCAGTTGTAAGTGTGTTTCCATGGCTTTGCGCAACAGTAAGCGGCTTTGAAACATGGTAAATGGAGAAGCACTTCACAGGTTTAACCTTTGCTTAACGTTGCACAGACCACAGGCAAACCTGCTTACAATTGCTTAAATGTGCGTTATTCACACTTTCCCTGCCAGTGCCTACTCTGAGAGGTAAAATAATAACACCTTCCAGGATTAGAACTCGCAACCATGTACTCCATCCTCAGAGTAACCTAATACTAAGCTACCTGGGATGTACCTATCCCAATTGTGTATGTAGACAGGTTAAAACACAAAAGGGAGGAATGTGTTGAAATAGGACAACCCGCCATGTACCCAATGAAAGGTGTATGCTCACAGAGATATATATATATATATATATATATATATATATATATATATATATATATAGATAGATATATATATATATATATATATATATATATATATATAGAGAGAGAGAGAGAGACATAGAGACATGTTGATATATACAGATCTACATATATATGTGGATATATAGATAGGTTAAAAACATCTACACATCTATAGAGGTACAGATAAACGTATGCAATAATATATATATATCTATATACATATACACACACACACATATATATATATATATATATATATATATATATATATATATACATGCTTTAGCGTGGCTTTGCGCGATTTTGTGCATAGCGCAGCATCGGGCAGCTCCGCTTAATTGGGTTTAAACCATTCTCGGCTCCACAAAGTCTGCTCTTCACTTTTTCCCTTAGAACTGATCTAGTTCTCATAATAAACACCCTATTCCTACTCTAAAGCCTGGCACTTGCTCACTAAAGCAATTATATAAGTCAGCACTATTAAAAGCACTACACCCTCACAAACTCCCCTTGAGTATCTTATTCCCCATTGGCCCTTTTTTTCAATTATAAAGGAATTACCAATACTATTCTAGCATGTCCAAAGGTCAGTTGTCAATCTCCTCTCCGGTCCAGCTGGTGAATCTGGGAATCCTGAGGCAATGTTACAACTGCCTCATGTATACAGACAACCCTCTCCTCCTCCCAACAAATTCCAACATATGTGAGAGATGCAACCATATAGCCAAACTGGAGGCTAAGTTCTCTCAACTCAGTACTGGCGTAACCAGTCAGGAGGAGAAGGAAACCACACTCACTACAATTCCAGTCTCACATAGACCTACCACGACAGCAAACCAAACACATAAACACACAAAAACATACTCGGAGGCTCTAAATAAAAATCTGCCTAAGCAGCAGAGACCTCCAAAGCAGACACCCAAACAACCGCTACCCCAAAACAAAACACGTGCAACACATAGCTCACAAAGCCAGTGTGCCGAACAGTCACAGCCCTTAAGGCTAAACAACACACCTGATACACTAGTAATAGGTGACTGTATCGTCAGGCACACTGACATCCCGCTCACCAGGCTGAACAAGAAGGTCACGGTGAGCTGCCTGTCAGGCGCTAGGATCTGCCACATAACACAAGCACTCAGGTCACTCCAAGGCAAGTACAAATATGACTCAGTCATTGTCCATGCTGGTGTGAATGACCTGAGACGTACCTCCCTGGACTACATGAAAGAGACATAGAGGAGCTCTCTGAGCATGTAGCCCAGGCCGGTATGACCCTGACCTTGAGTAGCATCTTACCCTCACCAAGAATGATGCCACAATATGAAGACAAGATGATCAATTTCAACAATTGGTTTAAGTATTGGTGTCATTCAAAGGGGATCCAATGCCTGTCAGCCTGGGATGACATGCTCGACAAGCCACGATGCTTCGCTAGGACGGCTTGCACCTGTCACCCTGGGCTTTCGATACTGGCCAAGGCTCTTGCCACCTCCATAGTGCCTTTTTTAGGCAAGGCTCAAAAGACAAACCCACCTCCATAGGTATCACAAGGGATAAGAAACTAAGAGTAATGCTACTCAACGCCAGAAGTCTAAACCACAAGATGCACTTTCGAAACTCTCCTTAGCATGGAGAACATCGATATCTGTGCAGTAATGGAAACTTGGTTCAAGGCTCCCGAGAGCACCCCAGTACTACCAAGTTATACCTCATACCATGCTTTTCAGCCCCAAAACTTGGACTGAACCACAAAAGGAGGGGGAGTATCAATATTCGTCAAAGATACCCACACCTCCAGGTTAGTGGCACAGCACGAAGCATCAGAGACTATCCATGTGCAACTAACAGTGGGTAAAACTGCCTTCCAGTTTATAGCCTGCTATAGACCACCCTCCCAAACCTAGGAAACCCACTCGGCCTTCCTGAGAACACTGGAAAATATGAAGGTCTCTCCAAACATCATTATATTGGGCGACTTCAACTACCCAAACATAGACTGGGAGCATTACTCTAGCTCCAACACCCTAGCCCAAAGGTTCCTAGAATTTATAAACTCAAATGCTATGGAACAACTTGTTACCACTCCCACAAGAGGGGAAAACATACTGGACCTGATCATCACCAACATGGGGCTCTATGCTCCAGACCAGAAGTGTATCCCTCACTGGTAAGATCAGACCATAAACTAATCTCACTGGATATTCACATCCGACCCCACCCCTGCCCAGAAAACCACAGTGAAAAACTTCTCTAAAGCAAATTTCACACTCCTCAAAACTGAGGTGGAATCCTTCAAAGCCCCCAGGCCTGTGGAAAATCTGCCCAGACCGCAGAATCCTTTATAAACGCATTCTATGAACACCTTCAGGAATGCATGGATCATGCAATCCCAAATAAAACCAAGACCCAATCCTCCAAAGGCAGTCATCCTGTCTGGTGGACCCCAGCCATAAACAAACTATACAATAGAAGGAGGAAGCTACTACATGATAGAGCAAAATCCCAAAAAGGGAAGACATCTCTGATCAGTATTAGCAAAAAACTACGGGCACTCATAAAATCGTCTAAGGCCAGCTTTGAGAGAAAAATTGCACAGGACACTAAGGATAATCACAAGGCTTTCTTTAGTTATGTTAGGAACCTGGGTGGGAATTCCCAGATATGCTCAGAATTAGTCCAAAATGACAAAAAATACACCGAACCCATAGACATTGCCAACATCCTAGCTGACAGGTTCAGCACAAACTCCCCCCCACCACCAAAAGGGCAAATATCTATCCCAGCAGAGTGCTGCCCCCCCCTGACATCTCAGATGCTCAGGTAAGAGCCGCCCTCTCCAAAGCAAAAAACACAGCATCAATGGGACCAGACGATTTCCCGGGCTGCGTCCTACATGAACTCCAAAAAGAGCTAAACCCAAACATAGAACTACTGTTCAATCTAAGCCTTACTACAGGATATGTACCCAAAGAGTGGCTTACAGCAACATTGGTCCCTCTCCACAAAGGTGGTGCCTCAACGGATCCTGTAAACTATTGCCCCATAAGCTTGACTAGCTTGGTCTGCAAAGCTATGGAAAGGATCATCATGGACCTCATAAATAAAGATATTGGGGACCTACAGACACTGGATCCTAACCAGTTCGGCTTTGTTAAGGGCAGATCCTGCCTCTTAAACCTGGTCAATTTCTTTGAAACAGTCACCAAGGCCATTGACAAGGGGAAGATGGTCCACACAGCCTACCTTGACCTCGCAAAAGCCTTCGATACAATACCCCACTCGGGCTTTATAGATAAGCTCACCAGCTTAAATATAAACCCCTATGTCACTAGATGGATTGCAAACTGGCTCAAGGACAGAACCCACATGGTTAGAATTGCTGGAACCATGTCAGACTCCAAACCAGTTACAAGTGGCGTCCCACAAGGCTCAGTCCTGGGACCTCTCTTGTTCGGTATATATTTCTCAGAGGTACAGGCCAACATGGAAAGACTGTGGCTGACCAAGTTCGCAGATGACTGCAAACTAGGCACCATAATCGACTCTCCAGCCGACACAAGCATCCGACAAATGGGCCTCATAGAAGCAGACAACTGGTGCCAGAGCCATGGCCTCAAGCTAAACACCAAAAAGTGTATAGTCATCCCCCAAAAACAAAGTGCCCACAAATTACCACATAGGCTGTAATTCATATAAGTATGGAAGAAGTAATTAGGGTCCTGGGGACCCAAGCTGATAGCAATCTCTCATTTGAAAATCACGTGGCCAAAGTGGTTAGAAAAACATTTTATACAGCCCACCTAATCATGAAGGAATTCACATCTAGATCAGGGGAGGTCATCGTGCCTCTTTACTCATCCCTCATTAGGCCCATAATTGAGTACAATGCCCCTTTGGGATGTACCTTACCAGACACCTGCAGCAACTGGAAAGACCCCAAAAGTACCTCACCAAGAGGATCAAAGGGCTCAAACAGATGCCATATGTTGCCCAGTTAAAGAAACTCCAGCTCTACTCAGTGGCATACCGCCTGCTCAGGGGCAATCTGTGCCTGACGTATAAAGCCATGTCCAACCCAGAATTAATGGACAAGCTGCACCTCAGAAAATCCAAATCCCATTGAACTACGCGCTCGAGAGACTTGAACCTCAGCACTGAAATAAATAGGACATGCTGGAGGGACAGATTCATAACCCAGAGTCTCCCTTCACTCTAGAATAAAATCCCAGTCCAGGTTAGGCAGAGTCCCTCATTGACTCTCTTCAAGAGGAATCTTAATGAGTGGATGGGAGATCGTAGGTTTACCCCGGGTATCCCTTCTGTGTCACTGTTAGACAGAGGCACAGTATACTAACCTCGAAAAAGGGCATAGCAAAATTCATTTAAAATGGGTGGCGAAAGCCAAATACACTCTGGCTAGGCTTATAAATGCCCTAGGGCAGATAGCCTAGTATGAACCTATGAACCTATATATATATATATATATATATATAGATATATATATATATATATATATATATATATATATATATATATATATATATATATACACACACACACACACACACACACACACACACACACACACATACATACATGTGTGTAGACAGCATCTGAAGTGTTCATATCTGAGTATAAGATGGACCATAGCAATCACACATTCCACCCCCCCCAAACAATATGAACATAACATATGAAGAGTATATGCCAATACACTATTACAAATATGTTCTATGGACACAGTCACCAACACAACTGCAATGACTGCAAATATCCATGGCAGAAATACACAGACAGCTTTCATTTTGCAAAACATTATTACATTCCGATGTATTGCCAAAAGGATTCAAGGACTAACAGTACCTGCATGCTATACGGGAAGCATTTAACAGTGCCTTAATGAATCAGCCTGCAATTATCATAGTATTAGTCCACTAAGGGATAGGTGTTCACATAGGGAAAGAACGCCCACACACATATAGATGTTGTATAAAAGGGGTTCCTACACACCTGCGTGTGTTATGTACACCCACCAACATCTACCCCACAACCAAAATAATTACATCAATGCATACTGTCATACCATAACCTATTTTGCAACTACTGTACAACATCCGCTGAAACCTTAACATACCTGGACATAGACACACTAACATGGCCCTATGTGAAATAGGTGCTGTTATACAATTGAAGAGCTGCTGATGTAACAGGGTTTGTATGAACTACTCCCGTTTCAGAGGGTTGAAAGTTTCGTACACCAAGAAGTGTTGCCGAGTACTGATTATCAGCACAGTATGAAACACAGTAACACCAAACTAAATATGTCTGGTAAGCACACTGTAAAACCCCTAACATTATAAGCACAGTTATGCAGCCTTGAGCTGGTCAAACAACCTGGCCAGACTGAAACATATGCAGAAGTATTAGGTACAGACAAACCCTGCACAAGTAGCAATGTTCAGAAATATAACAGCAGTACTCACATTCAGACCAAATCCTCTAGGCATTACACACAATATATTACTGTTCGTCTCCATACAGCTGTTGCAATAGATTACAAATAACACTTCCAGGCTGTCTTCCTCACAAGTAAGGCAAAGGGACAACGCCCAAGTGGAGTACTCAGTTATACTCCACTGTTGCCATGGTATTGGCTAAGGCAGTAGCAGCGCAGCTGATGTGCATGTAATTAGCTACTTAGGAACACCAATTGGTTATCGGGATAGCACATGCTACTGATCTGTAACTATAAAAGGTTGCCTTGTCACACATTCAAACCATCTGTATCTACCTGTAGGACAGTAAAACCACTGAAAGACGAACCAAAAACGAGTATTATACTAGTCAATAACACCTCCAAGTACTAAGAAGGTATGTATAACATGTAGTATGTCTGTGTATGTAGTACCTGTTCTGTAAGAATTGCAGTGTAATCAATGCATATAGTGGAAATAACTATCTTGTAGTGATGTATTGTTGAGTAGTAGTAATGCTTGTAGTATTCTATGTATGTACTGCTGTAGGTCATAAGGCAAACTCCACATACACCACAAGGGATGGTATGGGCTTGGAACTCACCAAATCGCTTCCAGCCACTGCCAGTGTCAGGATTGATCCAACAAGTATGTGCTATAACAGGGGATAGTATGTGTCAATATATTGTAACAGTCGACATATGTATGGGTGTATAAGTAAGATGAACATGTCAAAGTTGGGCTTACTGTGCAAATATGGTGTGCATTGTGGGATATTGTGCCAATAACTGTGTAATGTACAGCATTTTAGGCAGATTTGTATTCCATTCTACATAGCAGTTATGTTATGTTATGCAAACAGTAGTTATGTCTATTGGCAATTACAATACTGAATAACAGGATACATATCATTTGTATTCATCTGACAGTTTAGCAGCATGATAGCAAAGATAATTGGAAGAGCTAGGTAACTATCCATGCACATAACACATGTAATATCCACCTCTCTATAATCGTTTAACAGCTGTAACAGCTGTGTGTGTGCATGCATGTTGCATGTGTGTAGTGACCCTTGTTACAGGGGCTGGACCTCTCTAGTATTTGTACAATAACAGCAGCTATATGCATGTGGTTATGCAAATGTGTAGTGTGTAGTGACCTTGTTACAGACTGGACCTCTAGTCGCTATCGCAAGCAATAATAACAGCTGCATGTGTACATATTATGCAAATGTGTAGTGACCTTTGTTACAAGGATGGACCTCTAGTATTGTTTGCAAGCAATAACAGCTGTGCATGTGTACATGTTATGCAAATGTGTAGTGACCCTTGTTACAGGGCTGGACCTCTCTAGTATCATTTGCAAGCAATAACAGCTGTGCATGTGTACATGTTATGAAAATGTGTAGTGACCCTTGTTACAGGAATGGTCCTCTCTAATATCGTTTTCTAGCAATAACAGCTAGGATGTGTACATGTTATGCAAGTGTGTAGTGACCCTAGTTACAGGGCTGGGGCAAATGGCTATGTGCACACCTACATAGAGTGGATATTGAGAGTAGAGACACACTGGTTGAACTACCAGGTTTGTGTAGCCTAACCTCTCATTGCCAACCTAACAGCCGCTTGCACAAAATGTATGTAAGGTAGTGCACAGTACTGGTAATGAAACAGGTTGCATATCATCTTTAACTCCAGTGTAACATCTGCAGTAGGAGTGTAAGATATAGGAGACTGCTTCCCATGTGTAATAGCTGCTTCATAGGTGATGGCTTACACTATCTGATTATATCCTGATCATGTTGATAGTGGCATCAGAGTCTATTGATACATGACTCTGTTTGGAGAGTGGGTGTCTGTGCCCAACAGAGCTCATGGTCCTGGTGGATATGTGGGTATATACCCAGAGAAAGAAACAGACCTGTAGACACTTGCATCATCTGTAATCAACTAACAGGATGTGAGGTGCTCCTCAGAGGAGGATTGCTGCTAAAGGTAGCTACAAAGTTTCCATAATAGCCAGTGTTGTCACATCCATAACACAAATATTTACATGTGAGCATCACTATCTAAAACATCTTCATAAGCAATACGTAAACTAAATACAGTACTTGGTACTTGTAGTACTGAATGCTCATACAGGCATGCCCACTAGTCAGCTACTGGTGTTTACTAATGTCAACTTTGTGTATGTGGCCATCCTGGGGGAATGTAACCTCTATGCCATGTACACTGCCAAACCCACCTAACACCACGCCCCACACATTGTTTGGGATGCAGCTACAGGGGTAAGCTGGAAGGCAGCCCAGTCTACAGCCATGACTGGACTGGACAGTCATGAGGTGTAGGTTAACACATGCATCCCATCATCACAACCAACATATACCCTTACCAGAACACAGTAAGGACACCCACACATACTACCAGAAATCACACACATTCAAAGATGCTTCTAAGTATCTGGCCAAACAAGTGACCTCCCAAGCAGGAAGAGACAGACAACCAAATACACAAACTGTATGACATAGTTTGCATAACTGTGCCACACCTCAGAACACGTGGCTGGAAACATGCCCAACAGTACTCATTTGTGAATGCAAACTCTAGCACTATGCTACACACCAACCTATATGAGGGCATACATACTGTCAGCTACCTGTCTGTCATGATTAGCCACATACCCATACACTCAGACCACCTTTTGAACTATGCACATGGCTCTGGCATATTCCATCTTGTTATGCAGGACCTGTGATGCAGTAGCCTGGACTGCATTGAAACACATGTAGGAACTGTCAGGTCTTGTAGCCCATGCAGGTATGTCCCAAGGCCTGGGTAGCATTCTGCCATTGGCCAGAATGATACTGCAGTACAGGGACAAAAGGATTATATTCCACAATTGCCTAGTGTAGTGGTGCAAGTCAAAGGGTATCCAGTATCTATATGCCTGGGATAACATGGTTGACAGACCATGATGCTTTGCCAGACAGAGCCTGCACCTGTCACCCCTGGGAATCTGGATACTGCCTAGGGCTCATGCTTCCCCTATAGTGTCTTCATCATGCACAGTTCAAGTGAAAGTCCACTGCTGTTACGGGGACAGCCAAGCAATAAACTGCGGGTCTCGCTACACAATGATACATGTCAGAAATACTATATGGACACACATATGTCAATCCCTAACAGGGAGAACATATCTGTGCAGTGGCTGAGACATGTTTCACCACTCCAGAGAGCACACCTGCATGACCATGTTTTAACACATACCTCACCTCTTGCCCATTATCCTTTATTGGAACACACGGGCAGCAGGTGTGTCCATACTCCTGAAGGATATGTATACCCCCACGCTAGTTGCACTTGCATAACTTCAGATGTATTATGCTGAGCAATTACCTTTATGCCAAAGTGGAATTCAAATTGCATCTTGTGACAGATCACCCACCATGCCATGGATTTCCCAACTGTCATAATGTGCTGTAATGGGGAAGATTAGGTCTGAGACAGAAAACCATAATAATGGCTACTCTCAACTATTCCATTATGAAATGGGAAGACTCCTCATGTACCAACACCTGCGCTCAGTACATGTTGGATTCCATCAACCCCAATGACCTGGATCACAGTAGTCACACAAACAGGGCTAACAGTATGCTACACATAGTCAGTCTCCGATGCCAATGTTATGTTTCCTAAGAGCAAAGTGGTGACTGTCATGGCACCCATGCAGATGGACAATGCATGTGCAAATGTTGAATCCTACACAAATGAACCTTAAGCAGTCACATACATGCAGTGATTGTGCCATTGAAACAGAACCAAGATTCAACCAAACACAAACAAGAAATCAAACTGGTGGTACCATGCTTTAAACTGTACCACAGAAGGTAGTAACTGTTGCAAGAGTGAACACACATGAGTGTAGGCAATCCCTGGTCAGCCTCAGTAAGATGCAGATACACCATATAAAACCACACAAAGCTACTTTGAAACTAATCAGCCACATATTACGAGGCCAAGCACAGAGCATTCTATAGCTGTGTCATTAATTGTAATGGCAACAACAAGACCTGCCGTGCTGCACAGAACTATGGCATGGGAAGTACTGCACCTACAGAAATAGCACCTGTTCATCCAGATAGGGTCTTGGAGAACCTAAACACACTCCCATCTCCCCCCCCAACAGGTACACTTAGTAATATATCCATGTACACTACAGGGCCCCTGTAATAACAACTATGCAGGTACAAGCTGCACTCTCTAAAGCCATACATGCAGCTTTCATGGGACCTGTCAACATCCCAGGGTGTATCTTGCACAAATGTAAGAACAATCAGCTATCCACATAGACATCATGTTCAGTCATAGCTCCATGTCAGGCTGTGTACACACCGAATGGTGTACAGCAACAATTATCACACCCCACAAAGGGGGAGATACCATTGATAATGGGAAATAGTGCACAACTACCCTTCTGAGTCTGGTCTGTAAGGTCATGAACCATGATCAACGTATTTGATGTACTCAGTACAGATGTAGATGACAGTAGGGTTTATTCACACTGCATATCATGACCTTGCCAGGTCGTAGGACACCATCACCCATACTGTGTTCCAGCTACACTCAGTAAACTAGGTGTATATTCCTATGTCACAGGAGTGGTTGGCAACTGGACTGCTGGCAGAACCAACACTACAGAAGGTGTCTGACTAATACAGGCATATCAAATGAGTGCCAGCCACAGTAATACAGGGTTCATTCCTGGTACTTCCCCTCTTTGTTATCTATACCATACAGACTAACACAGAAGGCATTAGCCTATTGATGTTTGCAAAAGACTAAACTAGGAGCAATAGTTGACTCAATGTGTGCTGCGTTCAACATACAGAAGGGCCTTTCTGTGTCAGATGTGTGGTGTGTGACGTATGGCCACAATCTGACAGCTATGTATTGCATTGTTATCTCCTATGTTAAAAACCCTGTACCCATGAACTACCACCTAGGCAGCGGTCAACATAATGGCAACTGTGTGTGTATGGGATGCAGCTGGACAGTAGTCTTTCCTTTGATAGTTACTTCACCACACCAGTCAGGTAGTCATATGTGGCACCCCTAATCATGACAGGGTGCCATCCAGGAATATAGATATAATTGCTTGGCCATACTCAACACTCATGTCACCCATAATAGATCACATATTTTCTTTAAGGGTTACTGCCCATGTGTAGATGGCCTACACTGCCCTTCCCAATCCCTAGCTCCACTATGTAGCATGCAGCCTACCCTGAATAAAGCCATGTCCAACCCAGAGGTGTTGTACATGCTACACTTAACACATCCTGATCCCAAATAAACACATACTTCATGGACATCCACCTTTCTAGTACAAGGATCACAACATGCCTGACAGATCTCTGTCCCATACACTTAACATACTCTTGCCATACTATGCATCCCTGTCCAGTGAAGCTGCACATCATCCCTCTCTATGACATGGTGTGATAACTGCATGCTAAATATACCAGTAACCCTGTGGATCAGTTCTGTGGCACTGCTTGAACTGGCCACTGAAACTTACCTGTCTGTTGCCTACAGCTAGCTAACCTGTCTGCCTAGTCTCATAAATGGCCCAGGGCATATAGCCTACTAGATCACTATGACCATACATGCTATAGTTGATATCCAACCCTGCAAATACCAACAGGCTAGCTATTGCCCCATGTGTTACACATGTGCAACACAGGCAATACATGGCAGGATGCTACACAGCTGTACAGTGCCATGTAGATGTATATGGCAAAACACATACATGCTTGCAAGTCTGCAGGGTCACAGGTCATGTCTCTAATGGCTATGTATGACTATATATGTGACATATACACAGCATTAAGGTCGATTGCATTAATGTGAACAAATGCAGGCATGTGTTGATAGGTAAAGACACCAGTACAGGCAAACAGACATGCCCAAGTCAAGAGAACATCCACATGGAGTATGAGCAATGTCATCACATGACACACACATATATGGCGATAACATCACATCACCAGTAAGTATCAAATGTGTGTGACTTATACATGTCAGTGGTGTTAGTGTCATGTAGATTTGCAAAGACTTATTTGTAATCTTAATAAATGTGATACACATGTATGTTCAGCTGTACTTCTGTACTTCTCTGTGAGTTACTGTGACCTGTCTCCATGATTATGTCTTCCAGGTATGCCATGTAGCAGGCTGCCAGCATACACCAGCTTGGAGGATGAGGTCCTTGTCCCATACCTCCTCAACATACAACACTCTTCAGTCATGTGCCACAGGATGCACAGCAGTGGGATGCCCTGTGGGAGGAACTCTGCAGGAGGGTAAATGATGTTGTCGGTCACAATCGTACCTATCAGCAGGTGCGCCGACACTGCACTGACCTCATAAGATGGGCAAAACAGTGTGCTAATGCATTCGCCAGGGAACAAGGTGCAACAGGTGGGGGGCCACTCACCCAGCCCACACTAACACGTACCGAGGAGCTACTGGCCAACCTGGGGACACTTGCAGACCTCCATCCACAAGCTTTAGCTGGTATTGTAGAGGTGGGTGTCTCTCAACCACCGAGCCTGGAGTTGCCTGGTAAGTCAGTACTGCACATATAACAAAACTATATTTCACATAGTCACATGTGTTACTGTACAATATGTAATGTAACATGCCACATACTATAGTCTGCTACTGTATGTGTGCACAGATGTGCATACTCCATAGTACAGTGTATTGTACTGGCTTATGTGCTAACATGGACAATGCACCCTGTAGCTACCATACAGGTGTGGATAATGATCTTACTGCTGTGACACTCCTGTTTAGGTACCTTTGGTATTTTGCAGCAACAGCAGCTTGTGTCAGGTGAGATTGTTATTATTTACCAGGCTTGATAATGCACAGATCATATTAATTGCATGCTGTCTGCCATAACACATGTACACATAATGTATGGTGGTCCTGTTAATAGACACTGGTCAGACCTGCAATGCATCACAGTGGTTACCCATGTGAAACAATTGAAGACTATGTGAAACACCTACACTAAACCTTCCAAACTGTCATTGCCAGATGTGTGGACAACTGTGAATACAATGGTGGAGGTGTGTTTCACTGTAGGGACAGGTACTACATATCAGCATTACACATGTTGGGAATACAAACAGTACTGTACAGAGATCATATGTGTGCACACACTCTAAATGTGTTGGAGCTGGAATATGACCAGCCCACAGGATACACCCTTGTGGATTATACCCTTGCTATGAATGTCACACAATGTCATGTGCCATCTGACATGTCCATGACATGTAGTGGGCTGACTGCAACACTGCTCAACTATCCTGCAAAACATGATGTCTCACATCCCATACATACCACCCTTTGTCTGCATAACCCTGTCCTCAGTGGAACATATGACATCTATGGGTGTATGTCATATGAGATAAAACTGACATGTGAAATAAGATGGCCATCACAACCATTGGACAGAACATGTGTACACATGGCCATGGAGGATGGATAGAGACATGAAGCAACACACAGTAGAAGTGATGTACATGTGTGTACACCCTGTTGTACATTGTCTCAACACAATACAACTATGGCCTTTGTGTAATGGTGATATTGCAGATGTGAAATACTAAACATCATACAGGCCTGTGCACAGCTTGTGTAGGCATAGCATGAAACCACCACATAACATGTCTTGAACATCTTGAGTGTGTCACAACATGAAAGCATTCACCTATACAGTATCCAAATACATACATGTGTTGCACAACATACACATACAACCACATCAGGCCACAGATACAGTACATTCACCTTGCTGGTGTCAGACATCACTGTCATGCCTGCTCCTCATGTATATGAGGTACACAGATGGCATGTGGGACAAAGAGTACTGCTAAGTTAGCCATGTGTGGGCATAGTTGCCAGGCATCAATAATATGGTTGCAGATGTGCAGGGATGTCATCCGTATATACATTTGTGACCTGTGTCACACATTCCACATTAGGGTTTAGTGTGTATACACCTCAGTGATGTGGGTCACATTCCACATTAAATATGTATTGTATGTGAACATAGTCATGGCTATGAACTGTGCCAGTAACTCACACTGTATAGCAATTGAGAAGCCACATGATGCCCTGCAATGGCTATGCACATCAGCTCAATGTGCAGTATGTCACTGCATATTTGTAGGACGGACAGACAACACTGCGTCATCTGAAGGCCCATGTTAGTATAACACGTCCCTGCATTGGGACACCATTACTGTACTGTAGATTGGAAAGGACACCATTGTGTTACACATGTATGCATGTCATTCAACACGTCAGCAGAAGACATGTCATACTACATGTGATTGGCAAGGTCATATGCCACACATCAAGCCAGTGTACCGTAAACCTGTGCTGGTCTGCGGCACCATTGCAAAGTAGGGACAGCCATGTCAAACATGTGTGTACAGCCACATGCACAATGTCTGTAGACTCAGCTCATGGGTAGGCAGAATATTGTTGAACAGACATGCACTGCTTTGGGGGAGATATGCAAGCTAGGGCTCAGGCAAACATAGTATTCAGTCGACATACCCTTCTGCTCATGTCCTCACACATAGGGGCAGTGGCCAACACAAAGCATCAGTGGCAGATGTACAAAGGTCAGCGATGGTTGGCTAACATGTGGTGTATGTTGCACACACCATGGCAGTGCAGTGCAACTGTGCAAAGTGCATGCATTGTGTTACAGGTATGGGGCATAGGCTACTAACACAAATGGTGCAGTACAGGTATGTATGCTAACCACCACTATAATTGTGTAAGGTACATACCATCTGCTATAACACATGCATGCTGTTGTGTGCAACTCAAGGATGTATGATAACTACCACTATAATTGTCTAAGCTGAATGCCAGCTGCCATATCACCTGCATGCAGCATGTGTCTGTGTGTGTCTGTGTGTGTCTGTCTGGTATAACTTGTAATGTACAGTTCTTGTCTTCCCCTCACAGGTGTTGATGTAGGTTGTGTTGCCCTCCTGCGGTCCACCTGATGTTAGTGTCCCCACAGACTCTAGCAGTGATGATGATAGTATGATTGAGGCACAGGCAGGGTTGTCAGGGTCTGAATCTGTGGCATTGGTTGCCATTCCACCTGTATCCCCCTCATCCTCGCACACAGTTCCCCTGCCTACACATACCCCATCACCACCGGCCATAGAGGAAGGACAGTTGGCATGCGGTAGCATGGAACAGGGAAGTGTGGAGACTATGGAAGGTGTGCCTGCACACCATAATCCCAGTCAACTGACTGGTGATGTCCCACACAGGCATGTGCCAGCGCTGCTCATAGGAGGACCACTGGCCAACATGCCCCTGCAAGACAAAGCACATCAGCTGGAGTCACCAGATGCATGTTTCGGACTGTAATGGAGGCACAGGCATGTGATGAATGGCAGAACCGAGACTGTTTGAGGCTTCAGAGGGCTGCTGTCCTTTCATTAACTGACAACATCCAAACACTTGCAAATGCTCACCATCATCTTGCAGATGTTTTGGATAGATGATTGGGTGACATGGTGGGAGTCCTTGATTGTGACATGTCAATCCTCTAGCGTAGAATGTCTGTGCTGGAACATCTAGTGGGAGTGAGGCATCAGGCATGTGGACGTAGGCCAGCTAAATCACCTGTTGAAGGTCTATGTGAACATGATACTGCACATGCCCGCTCCCATAGTGGCGGTAGCAGCAGCAGTGCAGCTGATGCTGTGCAGTCCACACCAGGACAAAGTAGGCCACGTGCACGTGGTCCTGGATGGTCCCAACAGAGACACGATTCCAGTGGACATGTGTCATTAGACAGTACCCAATCTGGACCTCTGCCTGGTAGTGCCCATGCAACCCCTGGCAGGCGCAGGTCACGTGGCTGTGGCCGGAGACTATGAACTGTGAAACCTGCCTTGTACAGTCTGCAGCTGTCAATAATATCCATGTGTAGGCCAGCCACATGCCAGACCTGTGTGCATGCATACACACACACACACACACACACACACACACACACTGGAAACAAATGTAGGGCACCTCAGCTCACACACACAACATCCACACACGCCCAATGATATCACAGGCCCTAACACACACACACATAATGTCATCCAATGGCACAGCCTAAGCCTCTGGCAAACATTATCACCCTGTGCATATGATGATGCTTGTGCTGCATCCCTGTCATCCACAACATCGGTGCAGGGACATGCTCATATTGTCTGATGCACAGGGTGAAGATACTAGGTAGACAATTATAGATTAATATTGTTAAGTAGTGTTGACAGGCAGCAGACATACCATGTATTACAGTTTTAGAATGCATTTTGTACTTTTGACAGTATGTATCATGTATAACAACACTAACAGCATGTTGATCTTGACGTTCTGCCTTCCTTTTTCAGGTGTAGTTGCATGTGCTGGGGGATGTCATTGTTTGCGGTTAGTGTCCCATATGTACATGTTGATTACTCACAGGTCTGTATGACAATACCTTCATGCACTTTGTAGCTTCCACATCACAATTATAATCTCCTATGTGTCAATTACGTTTACTGTTCTAATGCTCCAAGAGCTTGATAGCTGTGTAGTAAGCTACTGTGTTCAGAGCCATCACATCCATAGTGGGTGACATCACAGGTATAGTTACCTGGAGCGGGGAGAAGGCAAAAGAGTGGTATGGCAGATGACAAGGGTAAAGGCCAGTGGAAATAGTGGCTTCTCATTGAGAAGCAGTAATACCCACTGCCATGACAGCATGCAAACACAGACACACCACACACTCAGGGATTCACAGACACAGTAACACACACTTTGACACACACACACACACACACACACACACACACACACACACACAGTTGCCAGTGTTCAGATGAGAATGCCTACCTATGTACATATCATCATTATAGTACTATGCAATTACAAGATGTGCCACAGAGATTAGACATGTACAGGTAGTCGGAATGGCCTAATATCGAGGACTTCGACAGGGATACTACAGTGCAGTGAGTGTATGTGGGGAGGGGGGTTCATCAGTAGGCTATGTAACAACAGGTTACACCCCAGGGTGTACATGTTAACAGGTGGTTAGAATGCCCATCTAAGACTGATGATATCAACAGGGATACTAGATTGTATTGAGTGGATGGGGGGAGGGGACATTAACATTTCACTATGATAAAATACAGCCTCATTCCAGGGACCGGACAGCCATACACACACACACTCACACACACTGTGGCATTCACAAAGATATACACCTATGTCACACACATACAGACACTTGACATGTGTGAGGTTCAACCACCTGCCTATGCCTTTCTTTCTACACTTCACTCTGTACTGATGTCAACAACAGTGTTCAGGAGAGTGAAAACATGTGAGGTGTATTCCCAACCATACGTGACATATATGGACACACACACACCCACATGTGCCAGTACTGTGAATCAAACACCTGCCTATCTCATGATAGGTATTACAGAAGTACAGCACTATCGCATTCGCGGAAAAGCTTACTGACTCTTTCCTTTGCCAACTGTGCTGATATATGCACAATATATGCACAGGGGAGGTATTACTATTACAGGTGTCAAGAGGTTTGCCTTCAGTGTCACCCTTACTGCATTCTACATTGTCTGTCTTCCACTTCAATTAACAAAACCTGACCTTAGCAGTTACACGGGTTATTGTAGGAATGGTTGTAACACACCAGTGATCTGTCCTCGGTAATCATTCATCTGCAAAGTAGCCCCACCACTTAGTAGTCATGTCCAAACATCTGTCCATACCTCATGTACAGCTTACTGTACTTAGAGCATATCACCATATACAGTTGGCAATGTTGAGGCTGTATTGCAACAGCATGATGTACTAAGACAACAGTCACCTTCAAACATCAGACACTGCACATACATGGAATCTACACAAACATCAAAACATGTACACATATGCGGTCTACATCACTAAGTGCACTAGAAGGTCAAGATGATACATTCCACACCTTCCCCATGCCATGTGTGAAACATAGCCGAGCATTACACCATAATGGATGTTGTATTCATGTACTGGTAGGACACAACCACCTGCACCAAGTAGCCAAGTGTACATATATGACAACAGCACATATCAGCAAGACACACACAGCATTATTCCATGTCATGCTCCTACAAACTGTTACTTGACACTGCCACGGTGAAGCCAGGGCACTGTAATGGTCAACAGTGAGCACATCATATTTCCCATACACACCTCATGTTTACTGGAAGAGTGCCAGCAATGTGCTCTGTTAGGCTAGGCAGTACAACCATTCAAGCATGTGTGAGGTCTGTGGCTTGTAAACATCTCAGCCCAGCATGTACTGGCTATTGTAGTACTACAGCTAATGTCCAGACAGCACACAGCATGCATGGCTTGCAACTGTTGACATGGGGTATATGTAGGAGCTGTGGCCACACATGGCTGTACATGTCATGAACATATCACCTGTGACTACTCAGGAACATACAGAGCAGAGCTGGATTTCCCTGGGTCTGTCAATACAGGCCTTGTGTAGGTCCTATGATCCTGTTATTTGGGTATGTTTGTAGGCATTGCATTAGGTGGACATGTCTAATGACATACACGCCACATGGGGTGTTGTATGATATGATAGGTGTCATGCGTGACCTGTAGAGAGGGAATATTACCTCTGTTAACATAGATATCAAACCTTATGTACTGTTATCATGCTAACTGCCATGTGCATGTGTGTAATGACTGTAGCCACCTGTATGTAGAAGGGATAACAAAAGCTATGGTAATGTCATTTATGTTGCATGAGTGTGGGATGTACATATCCAGGGCAGGTACAGTTAGGTCATATCCACCCATGAGGGTGTTGTTTACTGGTGTACAGCAACAGTCGATTGTGTTAATGCTGACAACATCTGAGGGACCCTGGTATTTGTACAACTGAGCTGGTTACAAACACTGGTATTATTGCATTGCATAACACATTATGCAGCTGTGTCTGTACATGGGTACTTTGTACAGTTGATGTAGGCCTAGGTACAGTCCACCAATTGAAGGTTATCTGGTGGTCTACCATACTATGTCATACCACATATGGATGTGTGTTGGTAATCTGGGGACAAGGTGGTGGATGTATATGAGGATACAACCTAGAATGCAGCGTTTGCCACTGTCACCTGTACCCGACTCATCTGTGATGAGTTATGTCGGAGTAGTGGTCTTTACATGTGAGTAGCCTTTATGAATATGTGGACACCACCACCTGGAATGGTCCATACCACTGTTATGGCCCACATGTCTGGATCTGAGTTATATGGTGCTAGTGCAATTGTGCACTACAGAGCCTTCAGCCAGGTGTTCCTCACTGCACAGATGTCGGTATTTCCCATTGTAGGTTCTACATTGAGCAAATGGATTACTAAAGCCACACATCTAGCACTGGTTAGCATAAGCATCCAATGCAATTGTCTTGTAGGTGTCAGGGTGTTACTTCTGTGTGTAGGACATTTGCCTTGGAATGTGGCTATATGGGTAAATGCGACCTAGGTATTATCCACACACAAGTGAAACATGGATGCATGTGCTGAGTGTCGAAGGCTTGTCATTCAGTTATGACAGCCCGGAATGACAGACACTGGACAACCTCATAATAACAGCAGGACATTGGCTCATTGTTTTGGTCTAGCAGTTGCCACTCATACCATGACATCGCTGTGAGTGGCAGTAATGTGCTTGGTAGCAAATGCCTCATGTAAGGTGACGGACAGCAACAGGAATTGTGTATATGACCAATGTGAGATATACTTAGGGTAGCAGTCTTGCTAATAATGATAACTACTAACACAGCCGGGAGAGGTCATCTTGACACCTGCACCCTAGTACCATTACACAATGTAGCTCACACATTATGCTTGCACATGCCACTGTTCCACGTATAATGCCACTGTCCATAACCTGCTATCAATGTATGTCTTTCAGGGGAGCAAGGTGTGTGACACATGCTGTAGGTAGTATCCGCCTGTGTGTCCCAGTTAACCTATTGTCTGTCACGTCCATACACGCATGATTGTGTATACTTAACATATATATGTCAGTACTTTATGGCATGTGTATCACACAGCATAGACACAGATATATAATTTATGAGCCACATACAGGTATCAGGTAGTAAACCAATATGATGTGCATATATACTGACAGGTAAGATGTACATAGCTGTAAACCTGTGTGTTTACAATAGGAGTCCATTACAACATGTTCTGTAAATGTAAGTGTATGAGCATGCACACTGTGGCCTTCTGTGGTTAAAATCTGAGGGCATCCCAAACAGCCCTGTGCTACTAAGTGTATGACACCTTGTGTAATTTGAGTCAGTGCATCCAACAAGCCCTTTGTTACTAAGTGTATGAGCATGCCCAGTATAACCTTGTGTAGTTGTAGTCATAGTGCATCCCAAATGGCCCTGTGCTACTAAGTGTATGAGCATGCCCACTGTAACCCTGTATAGTGATAGTAGTTGTCCATTCCACAGATGGGCATACTCCAGTTCAGGTTCCTGTTGTGCTACAACTATATGCCTCAGGCCTACCTATGTACTACCTGCAGATGATGTGTCTTGTTTGTGCATATAGGTTGTAATGGACACCTACTTTAAACACACAGGTTTACAGCTATGTACTTCGTGACTGTCAGTCTCCCTGTTGTTGTCCTCAATCTTAGAAGGGCATTCTGACTGCCTTGGAATGTGTAATCTCTGTGGTGTATCTCTTAACTGTGTAGAACTGTAATAGTGATCTGTAGATAGGCAGGAGTTCTGATCCCACCACTGGCAATTGTGTGTGGTTGTTTGTGTGTGTGACAGCAAATGCCTGAGTGTGTGTGTTAGCAAATGGCTGAGTATGTTTGTGTGTGTGTCTCAGCAAATGCCTGAGTGTGTGTGTCAACAAATGCCTTAGTTTGTGTGTCAGCAAGTGGTTGTGTGTGTGTATTTGTGTCTGCATCCTGGCATGACAGTGGCTTTTGCTGCAGTCCAAAGAGATATCACCTTTTGCACTGGCCTTTATCCTTGTCAACTGCTAATTCTCTCTCTTCCCCCATCCCCACTGCAAGTAATCAGTCCTGTGATGTCACCCAGCTCAGAAGTGGAATCAGAGTAAGTGTAATTGTATGTGTTCTGTGGCACATACCCCAACTGCATACCACTGTACTAGTTACCTTTACATAGGCAAGACGTGTATGCACAATACTGGCAAGTGTGTGCATGTTTGTGTGTGTGACTACCCTGTAGCCAGGCATACACATGTGTAATGTCTTTTAGCACACCATGGTAGCCATCTGTGGTGACTGGTGTCTACAAGGTATTACATAGTTATAAATGGTAAAGAATACACAGTCAAGCACAACTACAGTTGGGTATGTTATTTTCCTGTGCCACTGTCAAGCAGTGACACAGAAGTGGTCACTGGGGTGTAGGTCCATACCCATCATTCCCCCACCAAAACTCCACAATCCCCAGGATAGATTACATTAGCCATCATTCCCCATCCAAACTCCACATACACAACAACCATCCCTTCTCTGGTGAACTGAGTAAGATTTAAATGTTATAACACAAGCGATGCCTCTGTTTTGTGTATACATCAGTTCCTTTGGAACCCTTCTGTGTCACAAAGGGTGTTCAGACATGTGTATGTATATATATATATATATATATATATATATATATATATATATAAATATATATCTGTGTGTACACATCCTGTAGATATATATATATATATATATATATATATATATATATATATATATATATATATGTGTGTACACATCCTGTAGATATATATATATATATATATATATATATATATATATATATATATATATATATATATCGGGTATCTGCAGTGGTGCAGCGGTTAGCATTGCCGCCTCACAGCAAGAGGTCTTCCAGTTCAATCCTCAGCTGGGGTGCCTTCTGTGCAGAGTCTGCATGTCCTCCCTGTGGTCACGTGGGTTTTCTCCAGGTGCTCCGGTTTCCTCCCACATGTCAAAGACATGCTGTAGGTGGATTGGACACTCTAAATTGGCCCTAGGAGTGAGTGCGTGCGTGCATGTGTGTGCCTTGTGTGGAAGGTTGGGCATCGGGCTAGCAACTTGATACCATAAAACTCCACTGCCAATCATGAGCAGACAGGTGATCCACTGTGGTGACCCCTAACCAGGAAAAGCCAAAAGAAGAAGTAAGTTATCACAGATGTAGACTTGCCTTTGTTGTTTCACAGAGTACAGTACATTCAAGGGTACTGTGCATATATACACAAAGTGACTGTCCCATTTGTTTTCAGTACTGTGGAATACCTGTAGTAAGATGTGCATTATAAACTCCATGCAACATGTATACAACCCAGATGGCTTAGTGGTGCATCCAGTAACCTCAGTGTGCATGGTCCAGGGTTCAAGACCTGCAAGCCTTGTTGATACTGTCAACTAGGATGGAATAAGATACTTTTAAGTGGATGTAAATATGTTTTCGTGACAGTAAGCAGCGGGTACACGCGGGTAACAGACATGTACAACTTGCAGTACACTTGAAATGCCCTTCTTTGGCAATCCTGCTGATGTCAACCACCTACAAATACACCTCTGGGACTGCTGTAACCCAGTAATCTCCATGGAGTGTGCTGTAACTGCATAATGCTGTAGTGTGATAAACTAGTTTGGTAGGTGTTCTAATCCCAGACAGGCTAAGTGTGCGTGTGTGTGTGTGTGTGTGTGTGTGTGTGTGTGTGTGTGTGTGTGTGTGTGTGTGTGTATCTGCCTGAGAAAGGAACAATGCTTTTTAGAGTATGCACACTCTTTACAATTCACATAACCACCTTTGGCAATCCTGCTGATGTCACCCACCTAGTAATACGCCTCTGGGATTGCTGCAACCCAGTAATCTCCATAGCGCATGCTGTAACTGCGTAATGCTGTAGTGTGATAAAATAGATAGGTAGGGGTTCTATTCCAAGAAATGGCAGGTGTGTGTGTGTGTGTTTGACAGTCAGAGCCTGTGTGGAGGTGGCGGCAAGTGTCTAACCACTGGACATGTTGGGGAATGGATTTTGTAGTTTTCCTATATGGAGTCTGTATTATATGTCACAATGTCCACCTCACAAGGAGTACAGATGTCAATCAGCTAAGGGACTGTGTTGGCAAGCCATACCCCTACATCTGGCAAAAGGCCTGGTGAACAAAGTATGCAACCCTACTATTACCCGGAATGCGTTCTGAACCCATGTGTCATACACAAACACACTTTCCTAGAATATCCCGCTATGTTGCTAGTACCCTGTACATTGATGACAGATAGTAGGCATGGTGTGATTGCAGTGGGCTGCAGAGGGCATGGCACCCTGTCCAGCAGTACAATAGACACATAATTGCAGACAATGTGCCTTCACTATGTTCCCCACTGGATGCCTGCAACTTATGTGGTGCCATCAAATATGATCCACAGAGGCCATACAATGCCTTACACACGTGCCCTGTATGGACAGATGCCACTGACACCAGGGAATACCTATATCATGCTATCAATGCAGGTGCATTGTCAACCTGCTGTCTGTAAGTAGGTCCTGCCACACCAGGCCAGTATTGGCATATCCGAGGATAACAGTCTGTGTACACAACATGTGCCAGCCAAGCCAGGTACACTTGTACATGTCACTGTACATTATTGTGGGACGTGCACATCCCAGGTAATGTCCATGTCAAGGACTATCAAACACACACACGGCATGCATTGCAAAGCAATGGCCATACACAATGGTAACCAGGATGACAGGACAGTTCATACAATACCCATCTGTGTGGGATATTGCAGACACTACACCCCTGTACCACACTGCACACCATTGTTGGGTGGCGTGATGCCAAGGATTACCCCTTACCCAGCCTTGTACAGCCATCTTGCACAGCCAACCACTACACACACATAAAGCAATGCACACATGCATGTCTGTACTGGCACCTTGTGTCTGCATGTGGGGTATGATGCTCCCAACCACAGTCATACCCAGTATAACTCCCATTGGCATACCAACTGATGTCAGACATGTTCACATGCCCTAGCGCATAGAACCTCCGGATATCTCCTGTGGTACATGTAGTACCTGTGCATTACTGCATTGTGGCAAACTAAGTAGTTAAGAAGTGTATTTGTGGGCCTGGCAAAGCGTGGCAATGTGTCTGAGTCTCTTAGAGAGTGTGGTTGTGTTGACAATGACATCCGTTCATGTGGACAGCCATGTGTGCTACACCTAATGTATGTCTACTATATCTCTGTTGCAGATGTCACTCACCAGCACACATATATGTTCTTACAGCACACCAACATGTCAGCTTTGTGGCACATGGAGTAACTGCATGCACTTGTAATAGTAATGGCTAGTCAGTCAGGGGGTTTGAACCCCTGTACTGGTAGGTGTGTGACAGACGATGCTTAGGTTTTATTCTCCAAGCCCTTCTCTGATGTACTTTGCCTCTGTCTGTCCCTCCCACGCACTGTCTGGTGGATGTGGAGTTGTACACCTGCTCAGCAGCAGCTTGTGTTTTGTAAGTGATGGTCATGATTAGGTGATGAGCTCTACACCTATTGCTGTCCTCCTCTAGCTGCTTGCATGTGGAACAGCTGTGGTGATGTTCCCATAGCCAATCATATGGAAACACAGTACAATATCTAGTAACATCATCTTGGTGTTTGCCCATGACAGTTGCTGTGAGTGGAACCTGGATCTGGTGTTTGGTAAACGGCATCACAGATGATATCTGGATATTCCTCAAACAACATACACAGTGGAAAATAGCCTAAAGACAGGAGGGTGATGTGCCAGACATGACTACAGCATGTAAGTGTAGCTATGCTTCATTGGGACTACTGCCAGTTTAACAAGTTGTGTGTGGTAATGGCTATTCTGCATGTTTTAAAACTGACAAGACAGTGCTCTGTTTGTGAGGGAACCCCATCTGTAGGGCCATCTGTGGACTGGTCAGTGTGTGGAACCATTTGTTTCCTGTGTTACTCACTGAACACACATCTGTGAACTGCAGAAGCATAGTGTGAGTATTGTAGTCAGTACATGGTGATAGTGATGAGAGTTACTGCCATCGCATCCCTGATTGGACATATGTCACATGAAACAGTGGTATGACAGTCACTGTCTGAGGTTCTCAGTGACATGCCAATAATGGGCCACTGTTCATAGCTGCAGTCACATGTCTTCTACACTTTGTACAGATGTCATGCAGTATATATGCATGTGTTGTGCTCCCTCTGCAAATGTATACCATCTGTTGTGCTGGGTTGATTGTCATATCTATGCATGCTGTTATATGTAATCCTGAATGCTGTTGACTATTACTAAGCCATATCTGTGTTAAAACTACAACACCATAGGCTGTATGGGTTTGGAGGTCCTGGCAGAACCTCCTGTCCCACTTCGGCTGGCCATGACACCAGGTACCAGCAAATCTGGGACCCAGCCTTGGACCTGCACCTCTGTTGGCTCTGCATCACCTTCTGGTGGAACCACCACTGAGGATGGGGCTTGTCCCCCCTGGAAGCAGGTCCAGACAGGAACTTGTCCGCTGTCGTACAGTCCCGGATGTGGTGCGTAGGAGGCTCAATAAGGGATTTCGAGGCCAGATACGCCAGCTCAAGGGCAGAGTGTCACATTTACAGGGTGAGCCTGCCCCTCCTAGACAGCCCCCAGCGCAGCCACCTTTGCGGCTGTTTGGTACAGTGGTGGCTGCCCATGGCTGGGGACCTCCATCCCACTGTTTCTATCTGGGGGCTCATGGGCTTGTGACTGCCAAACACCCCTCCCCGTCCAAGGTGTATCCCCCTACATGTGTCGTATACCGATCCTGTATGCTGTCTTGTCTGTCATCCTACCCAACCTATCCTCCACAAGCATACCTACTCTCCTTCCCCCACATCCCACTCTCACCCTATGGAAACAAAAGGCCAATCAGTTCCTAGAACAACATTTGCCCCATACATAGCTGTCCATTTCACACATGTGTCTACTGGACACATGTAACCTTTTTAATATGCATCACAACATACTCCAGTTGTCCTCACCCCTGTCTCTCAGGCACATGATCCTGGTATGCACATGACTCCTAAAGGTTCCAGGTACACGTGATGCAGACGACCCCATTGTACACACAACACTACTGGTCCCTCTATGGTTACCCCATTTACCTTTTTCATGGTGATGATGTTGCACACAGCACCTTGCAAGAGTACTGCTCTCACATAATGATTGGACAGGAACTGTTGTTTTAATGTAAATAAAATGCACAGAGTGATGTATTTGGCCAATGTACAAATGTTTGCATGTATTAATGACACATGTCTGTCTGAGGGAGTCTTGATATTACATAGGTCAACACCACTACATAATACAGGCATTGCTGGTGTTTCCCTTTTCATTCCTTTGTAATGCTTTGTTGTCACATGGGATGTTCTTGATATATCTATATATATGTATGTACCTATATCTGGGCATAAACATACATCTACATGATGGAATACATTTCCTATACTGTTGAATGACTGTGCTGGATGATGTGCTTGTGATAACATCCAATGTCTGTATATCTGCAATGGCTTAGTAGTAAATCACATTAGCTGTGTGTGCAGGGTCCTGGTTTCAAGCCTTGCAGAGGCCGTTTATTTTGTTGCTGGGTAGAACAAGGCTGTTGGATGCGGAGTGATTAAGGCACATTAAAGCAGTTGTGAGCGGGTGTGCATGGGTTTGTGTAGTGCTGAGCAATGCTAACCTCCGGTTACAGTTTCTTACACTTAGTTAGCCTCTACATTGCTTCACCAGTGTAATACTCGCATACCGGCAGCCAAACAGGCTTGCACCCGCTTGCTCCCGCACTTGCAAATGCACTGCATTTAGTGTTTGCATCTGTCACTCACACCCCTGGGAGGGAGTGAGGACTACGATATTACCTTGTGATGCCTATTACATCAGATTACATGCCTACAGTATCAGGAATGGCTGCCCATTAGGTGAAAGCATGCCGTTCGACTGTACGGAATCCGTGGCCTGTCCAGTGTTTGATTTATATTATTGGTGCCTTCCTCTTACAATCTGCACCTGTCTGGCTAATACATGGGAACTGACACTCTTCAATACAAACAAGTAATTGGGTTTTGGAACCCACATCCTTCAGCCGAGTCATGCTACTGCATACCTAATATTCTATCATCTTTCTAAGGTTGTAAGTGGAATATGTGCTTTCTGTCCCTATCAGACCTCTCAAACAATTGGGGACAAATATCAGCTGAATCAGGGACATGTCATAACAACATCAGAGACACATTTAAAATATTAGTGCTATTAACCTGACACATTGACAGACTCAGGGCATATGAATTCATACACATTTTCTGAGGTAAATGATGTTTATAACTCTTAAATGTTGTCATTATTCATTACATGTAATTCACCACCTTTCCTCCAAATGCCACTAGTTTTAGAAGGGATTAAGCGGGACAGAGTTAGAATCTGAGTCAAAATCAGGGACATCCCTGGAAATCGGGGACAGTTCAGAGGTATGGTCCCTATTTGTTCCCCTAATGGTTTATGTCCTGTCCAGTGGATTTGCTCTTAGGGGTTGAGAGGTATGGGCGTAAGCTATGCCCATTTCGGAATATCACTTACATCCCCGGGGTGGTCCTAATACGACTGCGTCAGCCAACACCTGCACACCTAGGCCCATAATTGCATGCCCGTAGTTCCCCCACCTGCCCCTCCTCTACAGCACACATCCTTACTGTGGGTGCAGGTGGGGTATAAACACACCACTACACACTGCCCACTCTCCGCGTGTCGGGCGACATGTCGTTCATTGTGTCGACCCATGGGTTATCAGGCTTGCACAACCTACTGATCCGTGTACATCTACAGCCTGGTTTGATGAATCATTACAAGGACTGACTCTGATGATCATTAATTTTTTGGGTGTCCTACAAGGGACATTGATGTCTATGTTTCAAGATTAGACCTGGCAGGTCTCTCCCACTAGTAGTATCCTGCCAGTGGTCTGGGAAGCAGTGGTGTGTTTACTTTTATTGTGTGTCTGTATGTCTCACCGGCCTAGCTGGGGGGGATGTTGATGCTACGTGTTGCACGTTTGTTTATTAGACCTCTCACCCCCATATGCACGGCCTGTGAAAATATGTAATCCGTAACTCTGCGGTATCATATCCTAGCTATATGCATGTGTATATTTACAGTTATTTTTATATTTATATATCTATATATATATATATATATATATATATACATTACTATATACAGATATATATTTATATATTGCTGTCTATTTATATATGAGAAATTCTGCACAGATATGGGCAATTTTTGACTAGGGGTCTACTAACCTGTATATAATGAAAGTAATCAAATGTAACTTCTATTGCTTGCTGTCTATATATATATATATATATATCATTGGAGTATTTTTCTCCCGGGACTCCGCTGAAAATGGACATGTATCCAGTCGGACTATCCCGGTCAACAAATGTAAAATAAATAAAAATAAATAAATAAATATATAACAACATATGGGTCTATGGGTGTCTGCATGGGTCTATGGGTGTCTGCATATGTATATATCTATATGTGGGTGTGTATATGTATTCTGTCTCTGTATGTATACATTTGTACTATGGAGAGGGAGAGGTTTATCTCTATGTCGCTATGGGTAGATATACACACACATACCTCTACATATATACATCTACATCTGGTTATTCCGTTCCTTGCCATATAGAGTGCACTTTGCTGCAGTGGGACTCATAGTGGGTGTTGCTGCTCGTTGGGTGACACCTCTGCCCAATGAACACATTTGCTTACATCCCTGGGGCTGTCCATATAGGCCCACATCAGCCAACACCTGCACACCTAGACCCATAACTAGCTACCCATAGTTCCCCCACCCGCACCTCCTCTACAGCACCCATCCTTACTCTGGGTCCTGGTCGGTTCTGAACACACCACTACACGCTGCCCACTCTCCACTTCATGGGACCCATGTCATACAATTGTCTCAACCCATGGGTCATCAGGCTTTCCCACCCTTGTATTCCGGGTATGTATACACCCTGGCCAGAATGTTCTTTTGGTCTTGTCAATTTTTGGGGTGTCCCGCAAGGGACGCTCCTGTCTGTGTTCCAAGATTAGATTTCACAGGTGCACTGTGTACCCCCCCGGTTGTATCCTGCCTGTGGTCTGGGGAGCAGTGGAGTATTTACATGGTTTGTGGGTTTGTGTGTATGTTTCCCGTGTCCAGCTGGGGGGGTGGAAAGTCATGCTACGTGTTTCATGTTTCTTGCTTGGGACCCTCACTTCCAATGGCATAGCCTGTGAACATATAGCATTCTTGTGTGCTGTTTCCTATCATAACTGTATATCTGTGTATATCTACGCACAGACACACACACAAACACACACACACACACACACACACATATATATATATATATATATATATATATATATATATATATATATATATATATGCATATATTTATATATATATATATATATATATATATATATATATGTGTGTGTGTGTGTGTGTGTGTGTGTCTGTAAAGCAATGCATACCCCGCGCAAATGCACTTACACACACTTACTGGTGTTTATATATGCTTAAGCCTGCTTACTAGTGTCTTATTCATGTTTGACACTGACACTTCGCTCCAGTTCACTTTTAATTGTTATTTTTCAGGTTATACAGCAGACAGATATCGAAATATGTTCATGTACAGATTACTGATGGTAAATGGTATGTGATGTAGTGGGATTTGGAATGGGAATGTCTGTTCATTAGGTGGTTGCTCTAACCAATACACTATTGCTGTGATGCTTCATTTGCATATATACCTATATACCCATGGCTCCTGGTTCCCCAAACACCCATCCCAATGCATCCCTAACACTGCAGTCATCCATTCTCCAGTTGGATTCGCAGTGTATCCACACCAATACACATTGCCACTCCATACTCCTGTAGACCCATCCCATTGGTTGACTCACTCCACTTATCCTCAGAACTCCCAAACTTTTAGTCCACAAACATTGGTGACATGAGCGACCAAAAGGACACTATTCGCAATTTTTGGGTTGTCCCACATGGGACACACATGTCTATATGTCAAGATTAGACTCTATACTTCATTACATCCTTACTCCTGTTAACAAAACACTACAATAAATTAATAAGTATGACTATGTGGTAATGCACACGTTACACATGAGAGCCTAATTATGTACGTGTTCGGTGTATTTCTTTTTACAAATAGACCGATTTAGTAATTGATGTTGCCGTAGCAGGCAGATCACAGGAATGATTCCATGTGTGAGAAAGTCCTCACATTTGATTTTTTCAGCACAGCACTGACTTCGGACATTGTACACACTTCTGCATTTTAGCAGTTTCTTCCCTTCCCTCTTATGCACAACCTATTATTCTATCTACTGTTGAGGTTTGTAAGGGCACATTCATGTTATTTATGTCTGCAAATGGAATGAATGTGTTACAGAGAATGTACTTCTACATATAGATGCCTGCATGTGTGTATGCATATATACTTATGACGAACTCGCTGACCTCCATGAGGCGGTCTAATTAGAACTAGCCCATCCAACTCTGGCACGCCTGGATCCATAATTTCATACCCATAGTTCCTCCACCCCACTCGAGTTCAACATATACACATACCATCCATTGTCCAGTTGCTATCGCAGCCATGACACACCTCCACACATTGCCCTCTCCCGAGCGTTAGGGGCCCTACACGTATGTTGTCCCAACCCATGTATTCTCAGGCTCTCCCACCATTTAGTCCTTGAACATACCTGCCCTTGCTTCTGTAATGGTCGGATGGCCAAATAGTCTATCAATTTTTGGGTAGTCCCACCAGGGACTACCCTCTGAGTGTAAAGTAGACTTAGCAGATCAACAATGTTACTCCCACTGGTAATATCCTGTCTGTGGTATGAGTAGCAGTGCTTTGCTCACTCCTGCCCAGCTTGATATGACATATGCTGACAGCTCTATATAATACTGGGGTTGCTGTTGATTCCATTCTCATTCCTTTTGTATGCTTTTTGTTACATTGTTCTTTCTTCATATGTATATATATATATATATATATATATGTATATATATATATATATGTATATATATATATATGTATATATATATATATATATATATACATATATATATATATATATATATATATATATATATATATCTGTGTGTGTGTGTGTGTGTGTGTGTGTGTATATATCTGTACATACTTATATACATTTCCTATGCTGGGCACTGCTTAGAGCCACGCAAGCGCACTCAGACTTGCTTACTGGTACTTATATAAGTTTACTGCTGCTTATTTGTGCTTACACCTGCATACTAATGCCTTATTCATTATGACAGTGCCACTTTGATTGAATGACATTTAGTTAAATATCTCATGCGATACTCTTATGTCGGTTTTACAGCAAAACGACATTCATTCCACATGGAAAATGATATGTGCTATTGTTGGGCTTAAACCGTGAATGCCTGTTCATTAGGCAGATGCTCTAAACACTACACTATTGACATTTACGTTGATTCCGCATGTTTTTTCTCTATTTAAATGAATTTGATGTGTAAGCTACGCTCGGCAGAGGGCAGCAACGCGCAGACATGCTACACTTTGCTTACACCTTCGATACTGCAGCAATTCAAATGTATAATAGGGAGGCGGGGATTCTAATTGTGAAAGTTTTAGGAATGGGGCTCAACATTCCACTAGATGCTTGTGTGTTTACTACTTCGATTTTATTTCACTGTTCGTGGACACTCTTGTATGTTTAGTTTACATTTCGGTATCCACGGACACTGAATTACTGACTTACTATTAGAGGCAGGCTCTACTAGTAAGTATAGTAGGTTGTGCAACTGTCGGGGCATGTTTACGCCTCCGTAAAGCACTTGCACACACCCCCTGCACTCGCGCATGTTTCATGTGCATGTCGAGGGTGCGGCAACACCCTCATACATATTCATATGGTGCTGCTGACCATCTCTAGTGAGGACACTTGGCGCAAGGCTAAAACCGTCCTTGCACTGAGCTTTTTGAATCCCGGGGACAGTTTTCAGTCACTTCATTCAAGTGCTGGAGAAAGCTTCAACACACTCTCCTTTATCATGCAGACATCTGTGAAAGCATGTCATTTCATGAATAATACTTTTTTTACAGGAAATGCTCATTGAGCTTACTTACTAATAATTTATATGCACCACTTCCATCCTCAGCAAATCAAAGCAAGCAGTAAAGCGCTTCCAATTCTTTACATATAGCATGTAGTAAAGCGTTTATCTAGATTTCTTTTCTTCTTTATCCAATTTGAATCACTGCCTCCATCATGGTTAAGCAGATAGCTCTGCACAGTAAAATGGTTCTCCGTCCTCTTTTTATCATGACTTTCTATTATAATTATGGGTTGAAGACATTTTGTACTAAAACACAGTTTGACAAATTTACCAAAAGCACAAATTCAGGTAGTTAAAGTCTTCTTCAAGGTGATCTGACTTCAGAATTTGTTATATTAACATGACATATTCTCTTCATATAGGAGATAGCAGCCCCCATGCAAGCACAAATATATTCAATCCACTACCATTGACCATACAACCAAAAAAAGCTGGCAATGATGACTCTCTAAATAATCTTTTAGAAGAATTTACTTTGGACATCTGTAATGGAGTTGATACTAAATATGGTTAATAAGCACGAGAGAAGAACTGGTTAGTAAATAGAATAAGACCTGATATTTGTATTCAGACAGACAGACAGAGCATGTTGTACTAAAAGATACCTCTCAACTGTACAGATTTTCTCAGAATGTCCAGATTTTGGCCTCATATTTTTGGTCCGTTTTTCATAAAATTGTGGTTTTCTTGGAAATTAGTAGTAAATCATTAAAGACTGAACTTAGAAAATAATGACAGACATTAGAGTTTCAGACTTCATATCCTTTAGAAACTTCATGCTAATGCAAAACCTGTTTATCAACTATCTAAGTTCGTAAGTGCAATATTTAAAAATTGTCCCTATTTTTGGTCCTTTGCCCCACTTTTATTTAAGGCTTTGCCCAAACCTCTTGCTCTAAGAGGTTGAGAGGTGTGATAACAGCACATTGCAAGGACTTTAGTAATAATGGTATGCTCCGTGAGGCTCACAAGATGAAACATAAAGCTGGTGAAAATGATGAGAGCAGCAGAGTGAGAGGAAAGGGATGGAAATGGAGATGACGCTAGCTAACATGCATGGAGGAGGTTAAGTAGGCTGATGAGTAATGAAGGAGTAGTAAATAGCTAGTATTAGACTTATTCTGTGACCAAAGATCACATGTGGTAAGGAATGAAGACATTAAGTTGCAAGTAGATGTGAACCAGACAAATAGCTAGTTTCAGTTTGACAGCAGTACTGATTATGAAGAACGCTGTGGGTAAATGAGTGTTTAAGACATCCTACTTGTTAAGGTCAACAAATATTGCTTGATTAGTGTGGCTGAGTCATGTGATTTAGTAGTGAGTTTCACAGCACTGTCTTAAGCAATTTCAAGTCAGTCTGAAGCACCCTGAGCAGGATTAGTGACTGTGTTCTTCTAAGCAAGCAATGTGGATTAGATGAATGTTATATCTGGGGATCTACAGGCAGATATGCTGTACGCTATAAAATAATACATATGACCATCTTACCAAGTCCCTTCAGTTTTTACTAATCTCAGAGCTCAGTCTGGCAGCTGCTTTTGATTTGGAGTTTAATTCATCAGCTTCTGAAGTTAAAACATAACACAATTACATTAATTTTAATAATGTGAGCCTAGTGCCTGAGAAGACAGAGTTAATATACTTTGCAATGTGTGAAACATTGAGGTACTTTGCTTCCTTGTTAGAGTCATGTAATGCAATAATGTAGGACTGTGCAACAAGCTTTTACCATCCCTGAGCTTTCCTGTGTCTTGAAATGCAGTCTAGTATTTGATAGCTGTGGTTTACTTCATTTAATTAGTACCTGCAGTCAAAAATCTTTGTACCACTGCTGTGTAGTGCCACGGGAATAAACCGTGGCTTGAGAAGAAAAAGACTGTAATACTATATTCTTCAGTGTTTCTTCAGCTCCTTCTTAGACCTTGCAAAGCTATTTGAGAAAAAACAAATAAGAGGAGTAATTTGGGGATTTTTTTTGGCGGGGGTTGCCAGTGGTTGGGTTAAGTAGATACCCTTTCTGTTGTTGCATTCATTCTGTTACTATTAACATACCACTATATATTTAGCCATTTATTTCTACTGGCAGAATAAAATAATACCTCCATAATTTACATCTGTATCCAAAGCATTGTTATAGACCTTATTGCAA
The DNA here is from genome assembly GCF_019279795.1 of Protopterus annectens. Taxonomy (NCBI): domain Eukaryota; kingdom Metazoa; phylum Chordata; order Ceratodontiformes; family Protopteridae; genus Protopterus; species Protopterus annectens. The sequence continues at coordinate 1,400,654,517 of NC_056743.1, read as the reverse complement.
TTTGTGTTAAATTGAAAAGCTTAATAGAACATCTGCAATGAAGGGTGGCCTAATGGTTAAGGTGTTTGCCTTAAAAACACAAGGTGCAGGATTTGAGTCTCACAAGGGATAATTGGGCTAGGCTTAAAATGGCTCGTAAGGGCAATTAGCCTAGTACTAACCTATGATTGACCAGTTAAAGATATATGCGGAAATGGCAAATCTCATTTAGCTGAAAGATCATTTGTTGTATAAACTGCTTATTTCAAATGTTCATATATTTAACGTCAGTAAAATTACTGACCAAATGCAACAGAATCATTTTTTTCCAGCTGTTAGCAGCAGAATGCTAGTGCTGTAAAAGGAAATGGCTGACCACCAACACCAAACACAAGCTAAAATACATCAGTTTATATTGTGTGGCTTTTTTAGAAGAAGTGAAATGTCATTTTTGTTCTCGCTCAACAGACAGAAAAAGACGAAAGTTCATAGACTAATTAGCAACATGCAATGGTAGGAAGAGAAAGCATATTCAAACAACACATTTTATAATGTATGTACCTACAGTATAAAACCATGTTGAATGTTCTATCAATGTGTGTAACTTTTACATACTGTATATGCTATATTTAATCGATGTATCTGAGCTTCACGTGCTGTAAACACTATATAATGTATATAACATGGTGATCAGCTGTTCTTATACAGTCCTGAGTGTTTTATAGTTCATTTTATTGTTAGCTCATTCAAATTAATGTAACACAATGATCATCTATGTTATATAATCCTGAGTGTTGTATAGTTCATTTATTGTTAGCTTATTCAAATAAATGTAACATGATATTCATCTTTTAAGTTATGCAGTTCTATGTGTTGTATAGTTCATTTTATTGTTAACTTGTTCAAATGAATGTAACCTGGGGATCATCTGTTAAGTTATATAGTCCTGTGTGTTGTATAATTCATTTTATTACTGGCTCATTCAAATGAATATAACATGGCGATTGGATCAGCTGTTAAGTTATAATGTCGTGAGTGTTTAATAGTTCATTTTATTGTTGGCTCATTCAAATGAATATAACCTGATCACCTGTTAAGTTGTATAGAACTGAGTGTTACATAGTTCATTTTATTGTTAGCTCATTCAAATGAGTGTAACATGGTGATCACCTGTTAAATTATACAGTCCTGACTGTTATTTCATTAATTGTATTGTTAGATCATTCAAATAAATGTTAGCTAGTGATCACCTGTTAAGTAATATAGTCCTGAGTGTTGTATATTTCATTTTATTGTTAGCTCATTCAAATGAGTGTAACCTGGTGATCACCTGTTACGTTACATAGTCCTGAGTGTTGTATGGTTCATTTTATTGTTAACTTGTTCAAATGAATGTAACCTGGTGATCACATGTTAAGTGATATAGTCCTGAGTGTTGTATATTTCATTTTATTGTTAGCTCATTCAAATGAGTGTAACCTGGTGATCACCTGTTACGTTACATAGTCCTGAGTGTTGTATGGTTCATTTTATTGTTAACTTGTTGAGATGAATGTAACCCGGTGATCACCTGTTAAGTGATATAGTCCTGAGTGTTGAATGGTTCATTTTATTGTTAACTCGTTGAGATGAATGTAATCTGGTGATCACCTGTTAAGTGATATAGTCCTGAGTGTTGTATATTTCATTTTATTGTTAGCTCATTCAAATGAGTGTAACCTGGTGATCACCTGTTACGTTACATAGTCCTGAGTGTTGTATGGTTCATTTTATTGTTAACTTGTTGAGATGAATGTAACCCGGTGATCACCTGTTAAGTGATATAGTCCTGAGTGTTGTATGGTTCATTTTATTGTTAGCTCATTCAAATGAATGTAACATGCATCTTTTCTCAACTGGCCTCCACTGAAAAGGGGGCTTTGCCCGGTTAACTTTTTCTGGTAAACAAAGGCAAATACATAAATAATTCTGAACAAACTGTTCCATTTCCAGTCCTCTTCATGTAGTCCACAGTGACTTAACAAAATAATTTATCATGAGTCTGGATGATCTGTTTGTCATTTTGCATTATTTTGGATAAGTAGTGTTCACAGTTAACAGGCATGCACAGCACATATAAGAATATATAACACGTATAATGTTGAAGACACGCTAGCAGTTTAAAATAGCTATTCAAGCTACACCACATTTTATTTTGTGACATATTTTAACACTAACAGAAGGAATGACATTTATATTGTTCCCTGTTTTTAATTGTAAAGCAAAAGAAGAAAGAGCAAGGTTCATGCTGCATAAAAATAAGCAGCATGCATTGAGTAAAAGATAATGCATGTGCAACGGGCACATTTCATAGTCTTCAGTAAATATTTTTACTTCCAATATACTCTTCACTAATCCAAAAAGAGCTCCTTATAGTTAGAATTCATCAGGGGTCTGAACAGTCTATTTGTCAGAGTGTACTTACCAGCCCAACTTTTAACTTTAAGCATTGGTGTATATGTTTATGACACATCACTTAGACAAGCCCTAAAATATATACTTAATATGCCAACTTGATTTGGTACACCGAGGTCTTGAATGGCATATTCTACACCATGCCAAAGTGTTGCTCATATTGTAATGAGACCTTACAGGTGGTGGTTTCTAAAGGAGGACAGAGCAACAAACTAGAAATATATTTGTCTTGAGGATGAATGGTATGCAACCTTACTAGAACCTAATTGTTGCCCTGGGGAATGTAGAACAACTTGTTGAGGCTAGGACTAGAGTATTTGTAAATTAGGTAGTACCCAATGTACAAAATTACCAGGAATGAACCAGAAATCAGATCTAGTCTGATGACTCACACAGTGCTTTAGTATATAAGTAATTCTGAAAGAATCAAACTCTGTTCCGCAGCACTGAAATTGGTAGTCACCAGATCTAGACAATAACTAAGGCAAGGTCCCTCCTTTACATAGCCCCAGCTTGTGCTGTAATGTACAGGAGGACTTCCAGACACTTACATAACTGTGAGAGAGTAAACTGGGGAGTTGTAAGAAGCAATATTAAGTGGTAGCTTCTCATGGAGTCCGACTGAGATGCCACAGCATGTACATGAGTCAGCATCCCTTTATGGCAGTGTCATTCTGCCTTTTTCCATTTCTTCAGTAAACTTTTTGGGTATCTAATACTATGACAGGAATAGTTAGATTTTATGAGATTAATATTGCTCTGGTCTTTGGTATTTGCCAAAAGTGCTTCTCTCTGGACCTTCAATGTACCCAGAATTTCCTCCTCATGCATGTCATAAGACTTTTCATGTATTTGTAGCCTATTAAAATCAATGAGTGAAATTAGCATTCAGAAAGACCTACATACAATGCCAGTGGATGGTGTATAAGGTGGGTCTTCATAGATTACATGTTAAAAGTCTTTGAAAAATCCTGAAAAATGGCAAACTGGCAAGCTAGCATTTGCCAAATGTAATAAAGTCAAAGCATTTTTCAGTTGTTCACAGTCTGAAGCAATGTTTTTACAAAACTCTTGATATTAATGTGAAATATATTACATCATATATACATGTCAGTAATACCCAGTAGAATGTAACAGAATAACATTTATGACCAAAAAATAAATTGTCTAAAACTAAACTTGTCAATGTTATCTGCTTAAACTATTGAGCAACTTGTTCTAATGGAAAACATATGATCTGATGTTCTCTATCTTCATTCCATCTTTGACGGATGGGTTCTGTAATGATATCAGAACTGACTCGGCCATTACTACAGCCAAAAACTCTCGAGAATCCCTCTCTCAATTACCTCAGATCTCGTTAGCCGCTTTCTGAAAGAGTCGCATTTAGCTAAGACTCTCAAGTTTCCTTCATTTAGGTAAATTAATCTATTTAATCTTTACTTTTTCCTCTTTCAACTTCTCTCTACCCTTTGGGTATTCTATATATCATTGTTGATATATTTATTTCTAACCCTTTTTCTGTCCGTATACTCTGTGTAGTCTTTAACTATCATTGTTGACAGTTTTTTTCCTCTCTGCCCTTTTCTCTTTTCCTTTCCATACATATTGTTTACTTCTGATCTATCATTGTTGATAGACAGCTAAAAAAAAAAATCTTATTCTTCCCTCTTTCCTTACAATGACTGACAGGGTAAGTCCCCTTCTGGTTTCAAAAAATGCCAGAAATGTGGCCACTAGATCCCCTCATAGTTTTTTTCATACCTTATGTGTTTATTGCCTTGGCCTTCTCCATCTCCAAGAAGACTGCAGCATATGTCATCCCTTTAGTCATAGGACTTTATTTGAAAAATAAAATAAACTAATTTTGAAGGGTCTTCTGCCATCTGCTTTTGAGGAAGCCTAATCTACTGGAGACAAAGCCAAAACTGATGTTTATTTGACTTCATCATCATACTCCATGGACAAAACTAAAAAGAGAAGCCACTCAGTTCCAATCTCCCCATTGGCTCTGAAGATCAAAAAGTTGAAAGCCTTGGTTCCTACAGTCTGATTGGAACCAAAGGTCTCTGATTCTGACACCTCAGTGCCAAAAACTTCTGTTTCGGTGCCAACTAAAACTTTAAGTCCTTCCACTGCAAATGCCTCCTTTCAAGATGTGAGTCCATTTCATTTACCAATTTACCCTCCATAGACCATTTCACTGGAGAGTTACCTAAAGTATTTTTGCAGAAGTCCAAGTCTCCTTCCTCTTCTTTAGTCCTTTCCAACAAAAGCTTGTCCGAACTTAACATGGAGAGGCTGGTGAAAAAAAAAATTTGTGGGCTAGATGGCTTACCAATCCATCTTCTGCACCGATCCTATCTGGTTTTGGTGCTGAGACATCCTTTACTCTGTTTATGACTCCTTCTCTAACTTCTTCAGAAGCTTTAGAGTCATCTGTTACAGTTTCCCTGGCACTGACTAGGTCAGCAACAGAGCTGCTCCCTTCTGTGGGGCCAACTGTTATCCTGAGTTCTTTGGCTATATTGGAGAACTCCTGGAGCCATGGCTTCTCTGTCAGTTCTGGGGAGCAGGGCTCGACTCCAGATTTTTTTGAGCCATCCTTGCTCCATCCTTGCTCCTTGAACATTGGCTCAAGTGGATTCTGCTCTGGCTTCAGTCTCGAGGGTTGGCTCTTTGGAGCAGGAGGTGACTCCAGTTCTGAGGCAGTTTATCTTGGTTCTGGGCTCCCTTCCTTCTTCAGGGGGATCAGCTTTCAAGGCTATGCAGAGGGCACTTTCTCTTGCACAGATTCATCTGGTGTCTACCTCATTGGAACAGTTCCCCCTTTCTACTCCTGGTGTTCCTCCAACCTCACCACTGGGACAGCGGGTGCAGAAGCATCAAGTTTCACAGCCACAGGCTTTGTCATCCTTGGATACCTCTCCAGACTAGCTCCCTGAGGAGGTCCCTCACAAAAAGAACTGCAAGAGGAAGTACTTGGATTACCCTCAGGAATTGCTCACCAAAGATACAGACTTCAATGAGGGAGAGGAGTCCTCTCATTCACCCCTAGACAATGTCGCATTTGGAGACATCCTGGAATCCTTAAACAGAGGGGTGACTGGAAGTCCCAAAACTCTTCCTCTGAGGAGTCTGTTTACTTGCAGGCTTTTGGCACCTGCCAGTCTACTTATTGGGTGACACCACATGCTGACGATCTCATTCAGTTGATTTCACAGTGGGCATAGAAAGCCCCTGACTCTGTCAAGCCCATTCCCAACAGGCCAGACAAGATACTATCTGCTCCAGAAGGCAAACAGTTTTGGGCCAAGGGTCTTGCAGTGGATGCTATGGTCATTGCAGCAGCCACCAAAAAGGAACTAGCTGAGGAAAGTTCCTCTGTTCATACACCCAATAGAGAATCCTGGGCAATGGACAGATTTGGGAAGCAGGAATACGCATCATCGACATTTGCTATAAGGTCCTTGAACTACTTGACACATTTACCAGACTCCAAAGAGATTTGTTCAAGGAGTTATTGGATACTCTACTGGGAGCTGTGGCAGAGAAAGTACAAGAAAAAGTTGCTTCTCAGCTGGCCACCCTGGAGTCTGTGTCCAGTTCGGCCATGAGGCCAATTACCCATTCAGCCAAAGGGGGGAGGGGCGGGTACATGCGTAGCTATTAGGAAACATGCCTAGATATGCCTTTGTGAATTTGAGGAACCATTCATGTCTCCGTTTGTCAATGCTCCCTTTGATAGAGCATCCTTGTTTAGCCCAAAAGTGAAAGCGACTTTGTCCATGTGTTAGAAAGATGGTAAGACCCTGTCTGCCATGGGCATACATTTTTCCACCCCTCAAAGGTCCTTTTCTAGGAATCAGAGAAGTGGTGGAAAAATGTAGTTCAAAAAACCTCAAGGGCCTTTCTAGGACACACGTGGAGGGAGTTCACCCAGGGGCAGAGCGGGAAACCAAAACAGAAGATGCCACCCTTGTGGCAGAGATGATCTGCAAAACCAGGGCTTTAGGGATTCCTTCCCAACAAGCCCTTTCAACTTTCCTGAACAGAGGCCCAATTGTCTTCCTCTAGATGCAATCATGGGATGCTTATCCTTGCACCTATATGCTTGTCTAGACATAAATGGGTCTTGGGTGCAACAGATTATATCCAGAGACTATACCATTCCCTTTTCTCAACCTCCCCCAGTTTCCCAAAAAAATCCCCAATGTTCCACCCAATCAGAGGGTTTCTGCAATAATTCAAAAACTGCTGGACAAAAGAGTCATCCAATAAGTCCCACCAGACCAAGAAGGATCCGGAACTTACTCAAAATTCTTTTTAGTGCCAAAAAAGACAGAGGACTGGAGACCAGTACTGGATGTCAGCATACTGAACAAATCAGTTCAGCAAACAAAGTTCCAGATGGTTATGGTACAGTCTATTCTTCCCTTTCTAAAGAAAGATGACTGGTTGTGGTCTATAGACCTTCAAGATGCATATTACCACATAAAAATAGCCAGTCATTACCAATTCAGAGCACTGCCCTTTGGACTCACCATAGCACCCACAGTGTTCACCAAATGCATGGCAGTCATAGCAGCTCACTTGAGACTGTAAGGATTCTGCATGTTTCCATATTTGGATGACTGGCTCATAACTGCTTCGACCAAGCATCACTTGGAATTAGCCAGGGACTAGACTCTCAATATCTGCTCACATCTGGGGATTATAGTAAACTTACAAAAGTCACATTTAACCCCAACACTAACTTTGGAATTTATAGGAGCTTTGCTAAATACTTATAGCTTCCCTCCCTCCAGAAATATATCAAAGATTTCTGAATCAGATACAACCATTGCTTTCCAGAAAGAAGGTTCCTGCACATTTAATTCTACAAGTCCTAGTCTCTATGGCAGCTTCCATAACTGTGATGCTGTTTAGCTAGACTACATATGAGAATTCTACAATGGATGCTAGCCTCACAATGGTCTATCCGTCTTCACCCATTGTCAAATCAAGTTCTGATCACCAACCATTGCAAGATAGATCTTCATTGGTAGATACAGTCCAAACAAGTTCATCAAGGTTGCCCCTTTGTCATTCCAGAACACAGCTATAGATGCCTCCCAGATGGGGTTGGGAGGCATTTTCTGGGGAAGACAGCCCAAGGCACTTGGTCCCCAATAGATGCCACCTTGCACATCAATATCCTTGAGATAACAGCAGTGCTTCTTGTATTGCAAGCATTTCAAACAGTTCTTCCTCAAAGGACGATTGCAATCTAGACAGACAATATGTCAGCGGTTTGGTACATCACCAAACAAGGAGGAATCAGATCTTACCCCCTTTGCAAAAAGCCCTCAGACTGTGGCAGTGGGAGATATCCTCCAACTACTTTCTAATAGCAATGCACATTCTGGGAAGTTCCAACGTGATTGCGGACAAGCTGAGCAGATGCATCCTTCAGCCTCACAAGTGGTCTCTCAATCAAAAAGTGGCCAAGATGATCTTTTGCTATCGGGGTCAGCCTTGCTGTGATATTTTTGCTTCTTCCCTAAACAACAAGTGCAATAACTACTTTGCTCTGATTCCCCCTCCAAGAAAATTACCCAGAGATGCTCTTCTGTATGATTGTTCCCCCGGTCTCCTATATGCCTTTCTTCTGATACCTCTAAGTCGCAAGGTAACACAAACACAAAATTCCCTTACTGCAGATCCACAAAACAGGAGCACGGGTACAGGTTTAAATGAGCACTTTCATTCCATTATTCCACACAATAGTTCCATTGTGTTTCCTTGTGACTTTTATCAGTTTTGGAGAAACCTGTAATTCACAAATTCCTGCAGAAGGCATTCAGGTTGAAGAGCAAAGGAATCTTCATTGCCCATTTTTGGCCTGAACAAGTTTGGCTCCCCTTTCTTTGACCTTATCTAATTCAACAACCCAGAGCCACATCTTCTGTCCCATCCAGACAGTCTTGTTCACCCAAACCTCCAGAACTTAAAGCTGACTGTGTCGTTCCTCCATTTCCATTAATTGCGAGGTGTCCAAATATTTCTTCTCCAGTACTAAAAATCCTTTTGTAAGCTCACAAACCTTCCACTAGAAAAATTTATAAGAGTAAGTGAAAAAATATGTACCATTTGGGCCTTTAAAAAAATCAATCCTTTTTCAGCATCCATAGAACAAGTCCTAGATTTTTAGCCATTCTGTTTAATGAGGATGAGGAAGCTTTTCCTTCCATGATCAAAGATCACTAGCTGCGATTTCAAATTTTCATAATGGTTTGGATGAACTATCCTTAGCCTCTCATGGACTTTGCAAATCATTCCTAATATGTAATCTTCTACTAAAACACCCATATAAAGACCTGACACCTCCTTGGGACTTGAACTTACTTTTACAAGCTATGATACATCCTCCCTTTGAACCCTCTGCAGAATGTGAGCTAAAATTTTTATCATAGAAGACACTCTTCTTGGTAGCCATTACCTCTGCCAGAAAAAGTCCAGAGATCCAAGTTTTATCATCAGAAACTCCTTATCTAATTTTCCGTAAAGCTAGAGTATCATTGTGAACCAATCCCTCCTTCTTACCAAAGGCTGTCTCAGAAACAAACATTAACCAGGCAATTAATTTGCCAGTTTTCTTCCCTAACTATGCTAGCAAAGGGGAGTATGCCTTGCATTTACTAGATGGGCATAGACAATTACAATTCTATCTTCACAGAACAAAAAGCAGAAGACAATCTAGTCAATTATTTGTCTCTTTCTCTAGGTCAAAATTGGGCAAGGCAGTCACCAAGATTACTTTTTTAAAATGGCTGAAAGACTACATTTCATTCACTTACGATAAAAATAATTTGTCTTTGACAAAACCAGTCAAAGCTCATTCAACAAGGTTTGTAGCCACATAAGCTGTCTTTCAGGCCAGGGCTTTAATGGATGATATATGTGCAGGAGCTACTTCTGCTACTCCCCATACCTTTATTACACATTACAAGTTGGATCTGGTCTTGAGGAGATGCTCATCCTTTTACTCGATGGTGCTCAGGAACATCCTTCCATAATGCCACCCAAGTTTCAGGTAGCTGGGGACTCTGTCCCATCTCTCAAGAATGGAATGAATATAGACAACATCAGATAAAGACATTATGTACTCACTATAATGTTTCATCTGTGTTGTATATCGCCCTTCATCATTGACTTCCCACCCTCCATCCCCCATCCTCTAGTTTTTTGCTAGAGTGGACTGATCCATTAGGACTTACATATTTAGACCTGAACACAGTATATAAGGCTTCCATCTGGCTTCCCATTCAGATAGCACATATCTATATATGTATATGTATGTATATATAATATATATATATATATATATATATATATATATATATATATATATATATATATATATTACTTATATGTATATAGCTTTTTCATGTTTCTATACCTTTTCTCCAAACTGGGTAGAGCTGAAGCTTGAGAGTTTTTGGCTGGCACTAGCTGCAGTAACGGCTGAGTCAGATCCAATATCGGAACGAAACCCATCTGTCAAGGATGAATGAAGATATACAACACAGATGGAATGTTATGGTGAGTGCATAACTTCTTTTTTGAGAAAACCAGTTGGTTAAGTTATCATTTATTTTCACTTCTCATGATTCTGTAAAGCCTCTGCTTATTTACACACAAGGCTTCCAAAAAGAAACAGATATACATCCTGAAAATCTCTGTATACCTGTAAAGGTGTTCCCCTTAAACTGCAGTAAACAAATTCAAAATACATCTAACTTATGCAGTTTTAGGTCATAACATAAAACTGTTAATCCTATAATTAATTTATTTAATGAAGTAACTCTGTACTTTTTCAATTCTGTTTATGTATGACTCTGTATAGGATTTCTAGACAGGATCACTGTATTCCAACTTTGTTCTGGCTAAACTATAAAATAATTCTATCATCACGCGGTAGTGGTGCTGCGGTAGCGTTGTCGCCTCACAGCAAGACATTGTCACTTTCGATTCTCAGCTAGAGCATCTTCTGTGTGGAGGCATGCATTAATGGGTGTGCCTTCGTTGAAGGTTGTGCGTCAGGGCTGGTAACTCGGCACGTAAAAATCCACTACCAAACATTAGCGGACCGGAGTTCCGCTGTGGCGACCCTTAACCGGGATAAGCCGAAAGACACAACAACCATGCTATTCTGAGTTCTTATGTATCTTATGCAGCCAGTAGTTTTAAGTGCTGTAGTACAAATGTCAATAATAAGATCAGAACATTAAAGTTTATAATCCAAAGAATTGTCAAATTGCAAGACGATGACTACAGTTGTTTGTTGTGTACAGAATATGCAATTTCCTGCAGTTTCAAGTCACACTTCAATTTTACCATCACTTATAATCCAAGTATTAATGGTAACCGAATTATGTAGTCTGATTAAGGAAATCTGTAACAATTAAACATAGTCAAGACAGGTCATATTTTACAAAAGTTGAAATCATTTGAATAAAGTTAAAAAAACGTGTCATGAAATTCATTGTCAATAAATACAGATTAAATAATTAAGAGGCTCAAAATGGACACTTCTGATACACCTTCAATGACAATCTGATCTGACTCTAAAAAAACAGGCTGTATTATGCAGCCATGCTTTCATATATCCAGTTCCATCAGCAGCAGTAATTTTGTGGTCACTATTCAGAAATCACATCAGTGCAAAACAGCTGAATGACAATGACACAGCTGATGAGGCATAAGCAGAATTTGAGCCAAAATATCAAGAATCAGAAGTGCTACAAATGACAAAAATGACAATTTCTTTGATGAACTGCTGGATCATAACTTTGTCAGATATTAACTGTTTGGTACAAAATATTCAAGCTAAGATTCCATACCTCATAAAATATGACAGTGATAATTTTATTTTGACTAATTCCATTCCAAAGAGAAATGCATATCTATTTTTTAATGATGGGACCTTATAAACTGTATGTTAAAAATTATATCACAAAATATTATGAAACTATCCCCTGGATTCTCAAAACCCTGCACGGAGTGCAAGATAAGTGCAGTAGCTCAAGCAGGCAATATGTCTGCCGTGCGATCCAGGAACAGCAGGCAGGAGCGTGCACGAGAGCTCCAGCACTATTCTTGCACAGACTAAGCCCTGGTATGCAAATCACCTAATTTGCTGGAGAAATCCATGCAAATGAGGTGATATTGCAATCCAGGAAGCTTGCAATAGTCCGTGCAAGACAAGTGCAATCTGCAAAAATGTACTTGGTTAGTAACCGAGTACATTTCTGCAAATTCTAAAACGGAGCTATGACAGCTCCAAATAAAGGCTGCATATCATTGAGGAAGCAGGCCAATGGCCAAGTATAAGGCCACTGGCATTGCAAACTGTTTAAAAAATGAAAAAAATAAACTTTTATTTTTTTTTTTGCTGAACTCGGCTGTTTAAGCATAGGGCAGTGGCGCGCAAATGGGATCAGGGGGAAATAAGAAAATAAACTTAAGATGAGCATTCTAACTAAAATCAGTATTCTGCCATACAAGTCAATGGCAGGCAGAAGACAACCTGGCCAGTGAGTAATGGTTGCTAAGGGGGGAGGCTCAGTGTGAGACATGTAACTATGCATTAGCAGGCAATCCTATGCAAATGAGGGGAAGGATAGTGAATCCCATATTTCCCCAGGGTGTGAGGCAGGTTCCAAGAGTGTAAGACTATAAATAGCTGAGTGCAAGACTAGGATATAGGTGACATCATGGGGGGGGGGTGTTAGGCATACTGTAAGTGGATTGGAAGCTAGAGGTGTGTCCAAACCTGCCTAGCACTCTTTACAAAGTGTAAGCGGGTATGCGCGCTGAGCACCAGGTTTTACAGGAAGAAAAAGAAAGTTAAACCAGGAAATAGCAGCTCTGTGCACCTTTGAGCACTCTGTTTGCATGGTGCGCATACATGGGCTTAAAGAGGGAGGCAATGGGAAGGGAAAACAGCAGTAGGAAGGTAATCAAGGAGAAGTAGCTTAGCTGGCAGGTGAAATGTATCAGAATCAGCCAATTACACAGACAGCAGACCAGCCCAGTCAAGAACATTACTATAAACTAAGCAAACACCTTCCCCTCTGGTTTTTCCACACTATACACCACTGGTGTAAACAAGTGGGGAAATTTTAACAAACAAACCTACAAAATGCAAAGGGCCGCAGCAGGCAACATAGAACAACATGTGCAAGAGGCTGAGGGTGGTGAAGATGTGAATGCGACTGAACAACCCACACTGTGGAGACGGAGAAGAGTGTACAGACCCAGGGTAACCTACCAGGGGCTTCATGAGCTGGAGATAGTGGAGTGCTATAGGGTGGACAGAGACCTCCTACAGCAAATTGTTGAGCTGTGCCGGGCACACCTGACACACCAAACTGGCCGAAGGGAACCCATCCTAGTAGATACCAAGGTATGTGTAGGCCTAGGTATACTAGCCACAGGTACCTCCCAAAGCACAACTGGGGATATTATGGGCATCTCACAGGCATCAGCATCCAGAGTATTCCACCAGTTACTGGATGCCATGGCAGCACATGCCAGTGAGCACGTATATTTCCTCAATACACGTGAGGTGTTGATCAGCAATTTGCATCTCTTCCACCAAATAGCAGAATACCCTGGGGTAGTGGGTGCTATAGACTGCACGCACATATGCATCAAAGCACCACCCGGTGAGCAGAGTAGGGCCTACATCAACCACAGGGGCATCCCCTCCGTCAACTGCCAGGTCATATGTTATGCCTAGGGCATTCTAATGAATGTGTGTGCTGGCTGCCCTGGAAGCTATGATGATTCTCACATATGGCATCTGACGCAGCTGTACCACAGATTTGCCAATGTGGACATTCCCTACGGTCAGCTAGTGGGGGATGCTGGGTACCCACTGGAGCTGTGGCTGATGACACCCATCAGAAATACACACAAACCTCAACAACAACGCCATAATGAGACACACGCACAGGCCAGACATATAATAGACTGTGTGTTTGGGATGCTCAGGTCACAGTTCCAGTGTCTGGACATATCCGGTGAAGCCTTGCAGTACTCACCAGCTACATGTACCCAAATTGTCATGGTATGTGCTATGCTACACAATATGAGCCTGTGGAAATGGCTGCAGCAGGAACAGCGTGGGGCAGGGCCACACAGCCCCCCACCAATGCCAAGGCATGTACAGGCACAGAGTGACATTGAGGAGGAACAATCTGAGCCTGCCCCAGTAGGCAGAAGGAGGCATGCCCAGTATGACCTGGCCTTGGCAAAGAGGCAACGCATAGCATATGCACTGACACATTAGAGACCGAGGGAATGACACCTCTCTCTGACTCACACAGACAGTAAAAGGGATGCCAAACATGACACTACTTGTGCTCAACCATGTATAGGGAGTGTACTATGCGCATCTGACATAGGCAGCCCTCCAACACCATCCTCAAGTCTGGCACACCCTCAAGGTAAGTCAATCAACCTACCAATTGCCAAATGGAGTAGAATGTGTTGTTACCTGTAGCTATGGTATGGATGTGAGCATGCAAGGGAATTGGGTGGGTGAATGTTATGGCAGCAGACAGTAGACACCCATAGTGTCACTGTGACGTCTGTAACACATACTTGAGTCACCATAGTAGCCAGTACTGCACAGGGTGACAAAACCCACTGCAGGAAATGGGCTGAGCGACATGTGTGTCCATAGGACCCACACATGACAGTCAGAAAGGTGCACATACCCAACAACAGTTTCAGCCAGCAGAACAGGTGTAGACAAACACAAACAAATGCTGTACTATGGCCTCTGAATGAGCCCTATGGGAAGCCCCACCCCCAGGCCTACACAGACAGTCTACAGCAGGCCAAGCAGTTGGATGTAAGTTGTGAAGGCTAGGAAGTCAGAATCTAATATAGATAATTAAAGCTAAGATCTGTAGTACACTGGTATGCCTCTAGCCAGCAGGATAGGTAAGAATACAGACTGAAATGGAATACCTGACATACCAGTACAGTCCTAGCAAATGTGTAAAAGTGTCAGGTGTGCCCCCCATCCTATGTACACTTATAGTAAATGTCAGGTGTGCCCCCCCTACTCCTGTGTAGAAATGTAGAAACAGTTAGGTGTCCCCCCTGCTATGCAGAAATGTAGCAACAGTCAATGCCAAATGACTGATGGATACCCTGCAGACACAGCATGCTATCTGTCGGTGTACAACACAAAGGTCAGCACCGCAGTACAAACTACCTGGACTTGATCCACACATGCAATACAGATGGCTATACAGGGCATGCTCACACACTTAGAGGAATGAAGGCAATGTCAGTCAACAACATACTGAGAGGTCATACTGGGCATGCTCACACACTTAAACACATGAAGGCCATGTCTGCAAACACCAGTGGACCAGACATATCTGACAGTCGCAGTTCTTAGTGCAGATACATGTCAGTATGCACCACTCCTGCCTCTCACACACAGTGGATAGGAATACAGACACATATGTAAGGACAACACACTATAATAAGCCAAAAGAAGATGGACATAGATGTGTGGAAGAGGGTGAATGTGACAAGGAGCCTTCCGGGCCTGACCCACCCAGCACACAGCCAAAGGGCCCCAAACACATGATGTGCAGATATCATTCACTGTAGATGCTAGCCACCAGTATCTGTCATCATGACAGACTATGTGGTGCACGTGCCAACTGTGCAACATAACTGTACAAGGAAGTAGTCATCTAGTAGCTGTATACATGTACCTGTGACATATGACCCTGTGTGTGCACCCATGTGGCATGTCAACCCCTACATGAATGGATTATGGCCCATGCACACACCGCCCTCCCCACAGCAGTATTATGACAAGCCTGCTGAGGTCATCCAGTGTGAAATACACCTTTGGGAGAGCTGTAGCTCAGTAATCTCCATGGAGCATCCCATAGCTGTGTACTGATGTAGTGATAAACTAGTTAGGAAGTAGTTCAAACTCCAGACTTGGCAATTGTGTGAGTGTGTGTGTGTGTGTGTGTGTGTGTGTGTGTGTGTGTGTGTGTGTGTGTGTGTGTGTGTGTGTGTGTGTCTGTCTCTCTCTGACTGAGTAGAGAGCAATGCTTTTTAAACTACTCATACTCCATACAATTCATATACTCAACTTCGCAAAGGCTGCTGATGTCATTCACCTAGAAATACACCTCTGGGAAATTCATACCCCAGTCATCTCCATAGCACATCCTGTACCTGCGGACTGCTGTCATGTGATAACGTGGTTAGGTAAGTGTTCTAACCCCAGACTTGGCAACTGTGACTGTGTGTGTGTGTGTGTGTGTGTGTGTGTGTGTGTGTGTGTGTGTGTGTGTGTGTGTGTGTGTGTGTGTGTGTGTGTGTGTGTGTGTGTGTGTGTATGTCTGACTGAGTAGAGAACAATGCTTTCTAGGCTACTCACACTCTGTACAACTCATATACTCAACTTTGGCAAGGCTGCTGATGTCACTCACCTAGAAATACACCTCTGGGAAATTCATAACCCAGTAATCTCCATAGCACATCCTGTAACTGTGTATTGCTGTAATGTGATAAAGTGGTTAGGTAGATGTTCCAACCCCAAACTAAGCAACTGTGTGTGCATATGTCTCTGTCTGTCTTAGACTGAGTAGAGAACAATGCTTTTTAGGGTACTCACACTCCTTATAATTCATATACTCAACTTAGGCAAGGCTGCTGATGTGACCCACCTAGAAATACACCTCTGGGAAGGTTGTAGCTCAGTAATCTCTGTAGCATGTCCTGTAACTGCGTACAGCTGTAGTGTGATCTAGAACTGTGGTAGGGTTCCATCTCCACCCATGGCAGTTCTGGATGTTTTGTGTGTGTTTCAATGTCTGTATATGGAGGACTGCATTATAGGCTACTCACTCACAGTACATTTTGAATGCCCTACATTGGCAATCCTGCTGATGTCATTCATTGTGAAATACACCTTTGGGGAAGGATTTGTCTAGTAACCCCTGTGGTGTGTCCTATAACAGTTCCATGCTGTAGTGTGATATAAACCTTGGTCCAGGGTTCCATACCCACATGTCAGTTGTGGATGTTTTGTGTGTGTCTCACTGTCTGTGTAGGGAGCAATGCATTTTAGGCTGGTCACTCACAGTACAGTTGAAATGGCCTTCTTTGGTAATCCTGCTGATGTCATTCAATGTGAAATACACCTTTGGGGAAGAGGTGCTTCAGTAATGTCCATGGTGCGTACTATAACTGCGTATTGCTGTAGTGTAATAAACTAGTTATGTAGGGGTTCAACTTCCAGACATAACAGGTGTGTGTGTGTGTGTGTGTGTGTGTGTGTGTGTGTGTGTGTGTGTGTGTGTGTGTGTGTGTGTGTGTGTGTGTAAAACTCATATCCTGTGGAGAGGTGGTTGTGAGTGTTGGCAATGTGGAAGGGGTTTTGCTTATTTCTTTTATGGTGGCCCTACTATATATCACAATGTCAACCATACAGGGATAACAGATGTAAATTAGCTGAGAGGCTGGGGTGCAAAGCCATATCCATGCATGTGACATCAAGGCCAGCCACTAGTTTGGCTGTGGGGGGATGCCTATCCATACAAGACATATAGTGTGTGAGGCCTCTCAACCCCATTAATGGTGCATGTGGACATATGTGTATTTTTTAATCTGCCATTGCTATCTACAAATGTATGGCCATATATACCTATATAGATTTATACATCTGCTAATGTATATATAACTATGTCCGTATACACCTACATAGATATATATCTGCGTATACACTTGTAACGTGCCATGTATATGTAAGCATATAGGTGTAGACACATATATGTGTCGATTTAGGCATATGCATGTATATATGTGCATATATATTGATATATATGTATATATTTTTAGAAATTATATATATATATATATATATATATATATATATATATATATATATGTCAACATATCTAGATATGTTGTAAATGTTTAGATATTATAATAGGTACGCACACATACATCTAGATGTTGGTGTACATTCTCTGTACTGTTGCATGACTGGAGTGGATGATATGTTTCTGCAAACATCAAATATCTTTGTACCTGTCATGGCTTAGTGATAAATCACTTTGTCTATGGTATGCAGGGTCCTTGGTTTGAACTTGCAAGAGCTGTTTATTTTGTTGCTGGGCAGAACATGGCCCGTTGAATACACAGTGATTAAGGCACGTTAAAGCAGTTGTAAGCAGGTTTGCACGGGTTTGCGTGGAGCTAAGCAATGCCTACAGAGGTTAAGCAATTCAGCAGCTGAGTATGAGAAACTGTAACCAAACTTTATCAGTGTTTACCTCCGCACAAACCCGCGTACAACTGCTTTAAAGTGCCTTAATCACTCTGTATCCATTCGCCCTTGTTCTGCCTAGCAACAAAATAAATAATATCTGCTAGGCTCGATCCCAGGACCATGCACACTATAGCTCAAGTGATTCACCTCTAAACCATCTCAGATATACATAACCCTGCTGTATTCACAAACAAATTATCCAGCCCAGTCATACAACAGTACAGAGAATGTATTCCAACATGTAGATGTATGTGGGTGTGAAAATGTATTAATGTCTAAACAGATACAACATATTGATATATGTATATATATATATATATATATATATATGTATATATATATATATATATATATATGTCAGCAGATATATATATCTTTACAGGTATATATGGACATACATCTGTAGATAAAGTGGGAACATAGCAGAAACATATATGTCCACATGCTCCATTAATGGGGTGACAGGCACAGACAACATACGTCATGCATGAATAGGTATTCCCCCCCCACAGCCAAACATGTCTGCCCTGCAAGACACTACCAACTGTTTCAGATTCCATAACCAGGACCTTACACGGCAAGGGCACAAGATGTTAACAGTACTCCATCCCACCTGTATGATGTCAGGCTGGTATCAGTAACATATCATGCGGTACAGTCAGTCTCATGATGACTCACATTTGGCAGTTATCTGTTACCTTTGTTAGCCAGTGCCCTGTACTGTTGACCTGTACATTAGAGGTGTAGATGCCAAACAACAGTGGTCCCAGGACTAACTAAACCCTGAGGTACTCCACTTATCACTTGTCTGGGGATGGATTTGGAGTCAGTTACACCTGCAGTTTGTGTTCTGTCAGTAAGCCATGTGGCAAACCAGTGAGTAGCATAGGGATGTATGGCCGGATTAGTATGTTGCTCTATGTTTCCAGACTGGGGGATGGTGTTGAAGGCTTGGCGGGGTCCACTTAGGCTTTGTGGACTGCCTTACCCTCTCAACAGCTATGCAGACTGAGTCAAAGCAGTCAATCAGTTTCAGGAGACAAGACTGGCCCTCCATGAGCCCAATCTGTGTGGGGTCCAGTGTTTGAGTGTTGCCAATGTCTGCGTTCAAAACATCCCTGATAATGCATTCCATGGCCATGCAGATCAGGCTCATCAGACTGATGTGAAGGTTGTTCCAGGGATCACAGGTGGATCCCCCCTTCTGGAGTGGGAAAACTGCAGCTATGCACCACTCAGTGGGCACCAGGCCTGATGTGAGGCTATGATTACACATGACAGTTAGGTGAGTTGCCATTCCATTTTGTAGTTCATGTAGTACACAGCCCAGGATGTCATCTGGTCCCATGGATGCTGTATTCTTAGTTGTGGTAGTGTGTTTTCTGCCTGTGTGGCCATGATTACTGGGCAATGGAACCCTTCATGTATTGACATGGGCCCTTTTGGGGGATTGAGGGGATGAATGTAGCACAAAATCAATCTGCCAGAATATTGGCACATTCCATGGGAGCAGTCTATGTAATGCCATTCTATTGCAGCTCAGAGCACTTCTGAGCATTGCCAGTTAGAATTCAGACATAACTATAGAATGCTATGTGGTTGCCTGTGGAATCTGTGGCAATTTTAGTTACATGATCAGCTTTTGAGGATTCCATGAGGGATCTCAACATCTTACTGGGACTGGTAAGGTAGTTGTTTGCATCCTTGGATTATCCTTTTTTCTTCAACAGTGACTACCGTCTATTGTATACTCTGTTAATGGCAGGAGACCACCAGACTGGCTTGATTATTTGGAAGGTGAGCGTCGTGGTTCTATGTCGGATGTCAAGAATCATGCACAAATGGCTGTGCTCATACAGTTCCTTAGTGCAGGATTCATCAGTTGAACTGTCAGCTCCTGTCTCCATGGGTGTCTCAAACATTGTCACTTCTGCCTTGAGTAGCATGAAGTTGGCCTTGGAGAGGTCTTTTACATTTTATGGACAACTGTATATACATTCCTTTCACATGTTATGTTTGATTAGCCTATGGTGGAACCGCAGTCCCATGTACTGTTGTGATGGCTTAGTGGTTAATTACTGTGACTATAGTGTACAGGGTCCTGGGTTCATGACCTGCAAAGGCAGTTTTTTTTTGTTCTGGCCAGAACAGCGGTTAATGCACACAGACTAATTAGGGCAATTTAGGTTAGTCACACTGAATACAATGCAAATGGCCTACTTTGGCAATCCTGCTGATGTCAAGCACTGTGAAGTACACCTTTGTGGAAAGAGTACTCCAGCAATTTCTGTGGTGCATGCTATAACAGCGTAATGTTGTTTTGTGATATGAAACTCTGGTAGGTGTTCTATTCTCACACATGGGAGTTGTGGATGCTTTTGTGTCTGTTCCTATGCCTGTGTATAGAGCAATGCATGTTTGGCTAGTCACACTCACTACAATTCATTCACTCTACTTTGGCAGTCCTGCTGATGTCACTCATTGTGAAATAAACCTTTGGGGAAAGAGTACTCCAGTAATCTCTGTGGCACATTCTGTAATGGCATAGTGCTGTAGTGTAATAACTAGTTAGATAGGTATTCTAATCTCCAATGACACAGGTGTGTGTGTGCGTCTTAATGTGTTGATGTTTGTCATTCATGTCCTGTGTGGAGGTGGTTGTGAGTGTGTAACAACTGGGCCCAATGTTGTGTGTTTTTAAAATTTCTTATATGGTGCCCCTGGCATAAATCACAATATCCACCATGAAGGGATAACAGATGTGATATCAGTACATAGTCAGTCACGGGTTTGATACCCTGGACTGGTAGGTGTGTGACACAGACATGCTTACCTGTTACTCTCCCAACCCACTTTGACTTAACTTTGCCTCTGTCTGCCTCTCTCACTCCCCCACTGGTGGATGTGGAGACTTACACCTGCTTTGCTTAGGCAGTGGCATGTGTATTGTCAGTGATTCTCATAATCAGGTGATGGCCTCTGCACAGATTCCAACCCTCCTCTAGCTGACTGCATGGGGAACAGCTGTGGCAACATTCCCATAGCCAATTGCATGGAAACACACTCCAATATCTAGGAACATCTTGTTGGTATTGGGCCTTTTCATTCACTGTGAGCAGGAACTAGATCTGTTGTTTGGCATACAGCATCACAGATGGATTAGGGACTTACCTCTAACAACATACACTGTGGAAACAGGCCAACACACAGTCTGTCATTACTAATGTACTACTTGAAGGCCTCAGCCTGGACAACAACATATGTCACCCTTTCCAGACTACTGTCTTAGTATAACTGTTTCACAGTTGCATTACACTGCTCTTATGGATGTCAGTGTCTGAACAGCTATATGACATGGCATATACAGCTGTCATAGTACACAAATAAGTCTTTCATATTCATTTATGCACATCTGTGTGTAGTGTTATACCCTTTGATATCTCTGTGGGTATATGTTGCAGGCTATGAATGTCATTCATATGGGTGGCTCATACAGTTTCCAGTTGGTAAGGTGGTGACTGTAGGAATACAGGCTGCTCCATATTGTGAGCACGTAATACATATGTATATTACTGTACAACTATCTGTGTGTGTATGTGTAGTTTTATATATATATATATATATATATATATATATATATATATATATATATATATATATATATATATATATATATATATATATATATATATATATATATATATATATATATATATATATATATATATATATATATATATATATATATATATATATATATATATATATATATGTATGTGTCTATTATATATATATGTATATATATATATATATATATATATATATATATATATATATATGTGTATATCTATATATATATATATATATATATATATATATATATATATATATATATATATACACACATATACCTGTATCTGCATATATGTGTCTGTATATATGTATGCTAGGGATGGCCATGTCGTTTCTGGTCCTGGATATGGGATCTGCAACACTTGGTACTGTATTACAGGGGGGTCATACTTGGCTGGGAGGGTATACCTATTCATACCAGACGTATATTGTGTGGGGCCTCTCAACCCCATTAACATTGCATGAGGACATATATGTTTTGTTATTTCCCCATTATCTATATATATATATATATATATATATATATATATATATATATATATATATATATAGATGTAGGCATTTGCATGTTTATATGTTCATAAATATTTATATATATATAGATATATATATATATATATATATATATATATATATATATATATATACATATATTAATATGTTGTAACCATTTAGTCATTAAGATATTTACTCACACACATACATCTACATGTTGGAATACAAAAACTCTGCACTGTTGAATGACTGGGCTGGATGATATGTTTGTGAATACATCAAGGGCACGTCTATCTGAGATGGCTTAGTGGTAAATCACTGTGGTTGAGGTGTACAGTGTCCTGGGTTTGATCCTATCAGAGGATCCTTATTTTGTTGCTAGCAGAACAATGGCCATTGGATACAGTGTGATTAAGGCATTGTTGAGCAGTTGTAAGTGTATTTGCACAGGTTTGCATGACGATAAGCACTGCCAACCTCCACTTATATTTTCCTGCAGTCAGTTAGCTTCAGAGTTCTCAACCTGTGTAGGCATAGCTTGCCCTCATGCAAACCCATGCAAACCTGCTTACCACTGCTTAACAGTGCTTACTGATGGTTACCCCCGCGCTAATTCCTTAAAAAGAAAAGAAAAAGGGGTCAATAGGAAAGTGGTGAAAAATGGGGCACAAAGAGGGAAAGACAGTAGGGAAAATAGCTAGGCATGTGCAGGAAGGGTATAGGAAAGGTCCATAGCTGCCCATTTCTACTACAGCAACAGCTGTGCATATACACTATATTTGCAGGTACATTTGGACCCTCAAACCCCTGGGAGAGGGGTGAGGACAACATATATTCATTGTGATGCCAATTAGACCAGATTACATGTGTTCAGTGGGCACGTGTGCAAAATGGACAGCTATGTATGGGGCAAGATTTTTTTGTGGGAACAGATTGCCTTTTTTTTTTCAGGTGAGAGTGAGATGTTGCGGAGGGGTAGTAGGTATATTTAGGGAGGGAGGTTGAATAGGTTAACAGACAAAACACACACAAGATGCATACAGTGCCGGTATATGACACATGTGGGGGGTAAACACCTTGGACAGGGAGGGGTGTTTGGAAGTCGCAAGCCCATGAACCCCCAACTGGAAACAGTGGGACTGAGGTCCCCACCCATGGGAAGGCATCACTGCACCTTCATGGCCTCGAAGGTGGCTGTGCTGGGGGCTGTGTAGGAGGGGCAGGCTCACCCTCTAATAGTGCCACTCGGCCCTCAAGCTAGTGTAGCCTCTCTTGATACTCCAGATCGAGCTCCATATTAACCACAGCCCAGACCTGTTGACGGGTGACAGGTTCCCTTCCGTGCCTGCTCTGAGGGGGGTGCGAGCCCCATCCCCTGCAGTGGTTCCTCCTGAAGGTGGTGCAGGGCCCACGGTGGAGGAGGTCCCAGGCTGGGCCCTAGATGTGCTGGTGCCCAGTGCCATGTCCAGCTGAGGTGGGACAGGTGGGTCCGCTGGAACCAGCCTTCCCATACGAGCTGTGTTGTTGCAGGTTTATGGCAGATATGAGCTAGCAACAGTCAACAACATTCAGGATTAGTTATAACAGCATGCATAGGTATTCCCATTAACCCGACACACCAGATTTAACACAGTTGTAGAGCAAGCAGAACACATGCATATATAGAACAACAGTGGCCATTACAGAAACATGCGGGTTTCATTGATGGCAACAGGCCACCAATACGGGTGTATTTTAACATGGCACATGCATAGAAACAAATGTGAATATTTATTAACCATTAGGACATATGTCCCAAAAAAGTTTGGAGTGTACACATACCATTTGAGGAGTGTCATTGGGTTATTATGCACATATGGTAGGGGTGAGAGAGAGGGTTCAATTAACAACTAATATATCCTTGTAGTTTTCACAGCATTCTTACTCACTGCAGTGATCTTTCCCTTACATGTATTATTACACAACACAATGGCCTTATATTGTACACTGGTATGTTTATTGATTATTTTATAAGTGACCTATGTCTTAAATACCGGAGTGATAGCCTGCAGGTGTTAATGCAACATATGTTGAGAACTGCTGTCATACACTTTGGGTGAGGTGCTAGAATGACAGGTTTGTTTTCATATACATTCTCTGACTATGTACACGTTTGACTATCAGTTATATGTCATTTACAGCTGCCTACATTTCTTGGATCATTGCACTGAATTTTCAGGGGAACAGGGTACCAAGCTAGTGATATGGGCCATTTATCTGGACATGCTGGACAGATTAAAACAGTTGTGGGATATAAATATGCATACAACTTACAATTTGAACATTCAAGCAAATTCTGTACAGTTGTTGGGTGTAATTATGCATAAAGCTTTCTATCTGAACATTGCATCACAGTCTGTACAGTTGTGGGGTATGATTATGCATACACCTTAGTAGCACTCCCAGGAGTCAAACCCCTGCTGTGTGTGACAAAAAAATATTGCTAATATCACAGTACACTGTGCTATCAAGGAAATGATGTTAAGCTTTTGACTGTTTTCTAAGTCTCCCTAACTTGTACAATATGACTGACCTCTTGGCACTTCCAACATTGTTATGCTGGACTTCATACCCATTTTATCTGCATATCACAGTGTGGATGACACTGCTTATGATACAACAGTTCTATTTATAGTATGGAACAGATCACAAACATGTGAGAGAAGAGTAAACAAAAGCACTCCAGGGTTTATACCTTTATTCACAGACTATTAACACATTTATTTCTACTGGTACAACACTTTTTAAGGCTCTTATATTCTTTGCTATGACAGAACATGCAGACTGATTACTAACCTGCCTCATGATGCAACCTTTGAAGCCTAGCTTCATGGGCTTGCTGGTTCACAGCCCACTCATCTGCAGCTATCAGAGAAATGCATTGATATTTAGCGATACCTATCCATAGTATACACAAGCTAGGCAATTATTTACTACTTAGTAGAATGAGTACTTACTCAGTCCTGGGGCATTGGGCATCTGCCGAGACTCCTGGATCCACTGTTCCAGTACATCCCCCCTCCACCACTTCAGGTCAGCATGGGGGATACCTGTGGCACTGGTGAGGTCACGGGCGAGACTGTTCCAAGCCTCTGTTTTATACTGCGAGCCCTGGTACTGGCCCTGCAGTAGTCTCTGTTCATGGTGTTTTACCAGGAGCCATACCATGATTTTTGACTCCTGGATGCCCCAGTGCTGGGTTCTAAATCGAGTGCCTTCACCCACACCAGCCATTCTGCCTGCAGTAGGAAGCTACAACCATTTATGAGAAGTATTCCCACCTGTGAGGTTTAAATACGGCCATTTTCCTGCACTTTCCCTTGATTGGCTCATTTTGAAAAGGCTAAGGCTATGGGCACGAAAAACTGTAAGAACAAGAACTAGTAATCAGAATAACCGACCAAAACCAAGTCCATTTAACCTTTTATTGAAGCGTAACATAAATTAACTTAGTGCTTTAACCCATAAGCATCCATGAGCATCATCAAAGCAAACAGTGCTTAGAAAACCTAACATTTGAATAAAGCACATAGCACCCATCAGTTAAAACTAACCAATTACACGTCTCAATACATTAAATTTAAATGTCATCTTTAAAAAAATTACTTAAATACACCTTATAAATGACGATTCATAATACAACATAAACATACATATTTTTTAAAAATACGGTCCTAATAAAACATTTGTAAAAACACTAAATACAGTGAGACTTATGTTTTAAAATACTTGATATAGAAATGTATTCATTAATACCTGGGAGGTTCGAAGCATCCAATCTCAACTGCCATAAACACTCTTTAGCTTCCAATAAATTCTTAACATCACCCCCTTTTTTCATTTAGTGGGACTCTATCAATCACAAAAAATACAACTTTTTGGGAGGGTGGCTTAATGGTTAAGGTGTTTGCCTTACAAACACAAGGTGCAGGGTTTGAGTCTTACAAGGGATAATTGGCTAGGCTTAAAATGGCTTGCAAGGGCAGTTAGCTTAGTACTAACCTAT
Organism: Protopterus annectens; assembly: GCF_019279795.1. Lineage (NCBI taxonomy): Eukaryota > Metazoa > Chordata > Ceratodontiformes > Protopteridae > Protopterus > Protopterus annectens. Next base: position 1,400,628,544 of record NC_056743.1, on the reverse strand, counting down.
GAACCTAAAATTCAAACATTTTGTACTATGTATATAAAGTGAACTTACTGATTTCTTGTGCTTTGTTTTTCGTTTGTTCCAACATTTTGCTATGATGTAAGGAGACTGTTAATTAATTTGAAGTTACTTGTTAGGCAATTAAATTTAAAAATATTTTTTGCTATCAACCCCAGTCCCTACACTGACAGTTATTTTACAGTAAAAAGAAGTAGTAAATTTATTCCACCTAGTAATTCTATGGTGTTTATATCTGAACAGTTGTGTGAAACAAATTCGGAGATGTTTGGTAGGAGAAAATAGCTTGGTTGACAATTTGACAAAGGGGTAAAGATTTTGTTTAAAGGCATTAATTACTACTAATAAATATCGAGTCATAAAGCCTGATAAAGGGGGTGGGGTAGTTATAATGTCTAATACTGACTACACATTTAAAATGTTGGAAATATTAAATGATTGTGATACTTACAAAAGGGTGTCCAAATATGAAGTGTATAGAGCATATACAGATATTAATTGGCAGTTGCATGAATTTTTTATTGAGGGGATGATTACCAAGGATGAATTCAATTACTTGATGGTGGATACTCCTGTTATACTGTCCATCTTTGGTATCCCCAATATACATAAGGATATGAATGAGCCACCATTTAGACCCATAGTTTCGGCTAGGGGATCTAAGACAGGCTGTTGCATCCTTTATAGATATTATTTGCAAAAAAGTGTTGGGTAAGTTACCACACATTTTAAAAGATTCTTGGCACTGTTTAGATGTAATTAGAGAATCAAATCTTAATGATGAATTTTTAATGGTGACTGTGGACGTAGTTCATTTATTTTCTGTAATAACATACAATATTGGCCTGGAAATGTTTGAAAATTGCTTATTACGACATAGTGAATTACAAAATGTGAAGCGAGGGTTATTAGTAGACCTCATGGAGATGGTTTTATTAAACAATTGTATTATGTTTGATGGAGAATATTTTAAACAAACGGCAGGTGTTGCTATGAGTGCCAGGTGTGCACCCATATATGCAAACCTAGTGTTAGCTGAATGGGAGACACAACATGTTTTTGCTTCTGCTTATATGTCAAAAATAGGGTTATATTTGCATTTTTTGGATGATATTTTATTTTTTTAGAAAGGGACTGAGGTAGAGGTTAAGAATTTTATTACATCCTTGAACAACACCACATAATTTTTGAAATTTACTAGTAATGTGAATCAGAATAAATGTGAATTACTATATATTGTATTATACAAAGAAGATGGAGTGGTTAATTCTAATATTTACAGGAAAAAAACTTATAGTAATTCTGTTTTACATTTTACAAGTTGTCACCCGTATTTTCAAAAGAAAAATATTATGAAAGGACAAATGCTGAGGTTGTCCAGGTTGGTTAGCAAAAATGAAACGTTTATTATTGAAATTGCTAAATTGATTGATATGTTGTGTGAGAGAGGGTGTTCTCTCGAATTATTATCCAAAATATGCAATGAGGCAGCTGAAAAAAGGAAAACAGTGTTTCAGCCTATTTTAAAAGGAGGGCTAACAAAGGATTACAGTATCAGTGAAAAAAGCAATGTTAAAGGTAAAAGTTGTGCTTTGATACTCCCATACAATGACATTGCGGTTACGGTTAAGGCCATTATACAAACCATATGGACTAGTGCGTTCAAGGGTGAATTGTTAGAGGTTTTGGGTGAATCCCCAGTGTTTATAAACAGCAGGGGAGTGAATATAAAAGGTTTATTAGAAAATGAGATGGACACCAATGTTCACAAGATGTCAAGAATGAGCAAGTGTGTTTTTTGCAGTGTTTGTAAATATGTAAATGATGGGCCATATGTTATGATTAACAACTATAGGAGAACAATTAGATGCCCTGATTTTTGTAACTGCAACACAAACATGGTGGCGTATGCCACCACCTGTTTGAGTTGTTCCACATTTTATATAGGTATGACCATTTGTAAGTTAAGGTTGCTTATATTGGAGCATATAAGGGACATAAAACAAGAAATCAGTAAGTTCACTTTATATACATAGTACAACATGTTTGAATTTTAAAAAATGTATATTTTTTGTGATTGATAGAGTCCCACTAAATGAAAAAGGGGGTGATGTTAAGAATTCATTGGAAGCTAAAGAGTGTTTATGGCAGTTGAGATTGGATGCTTCAAACCCCCCAGGTATTAATGAATACATTTCTATATCAAGTATTTTAAAACATAAGTCTCACCGTATTTAGTGTTTTTACAAATGTTTTATTAGGATTGTATTTTTAACAAATATGTATGTTTATGTTGTATTATGAATTGTCATTTATAAGGTGTATATAGGTATTTTTTTTTAAAGATGACATTTAAATATTTAATGTATTGAGACATGTAATTGGTTAGTTTTAATTGATGGGTGGTGTGTGTTTTATTCAAATGTTAGGTTTTCTAAGCACTGTTTACTCTGATGATGCTCATGGATGCTTATGGGTGAAAGCACTAAGTTAATTTATGTTACACTTCAATAAAAGGTTAAATGGACTTGGTTTTGGTCAGTTAAGCTATGGGCACACCTGCTTGCATCAGGTTGGCACTGCTTAAAGAGGTTTACCACTAGGCAGATTGAATTGGCTCCGCTACACATTGCTTACACTTACTAACTTGAGCTGTGCTACTATTAGCATTGCTTAATACTTAATTAGCACTATATTTGCCATTTGGCATATTTATATATGTGTCTGGTATCTGTGATTCATGTGTACTTACACTGTATGGGGACCTGGGGAATTTTACAATTTATTACAATCACACCTCAGATCTATGCTTACTGCAGTACTCCAGTTCACATATTTATGTTCTGGGCAGGTTATCTAACATCACACTGTACATAGATTCTGTTCACATGTTTGGTTTGACTTTCCTGTGGTGAGGATTAGTTTCCTGATGCGTCATTCATATCTATTGCGATGATGGCCTGGTGGTTAACTACTGTGACTATTATGTGCAGGTTCCTGAGTTTGAGCCTTGCAGAGGCAGTTTATTTTTTTGCTAAGCAGAGCAAGGGTCGTTGGATACAGTATGATTAAGGTACTTTTGAGCAGTTGTAAGCAGGTTTGCACAGGGCTAAGCACTGCCTACGCAGGTTAAGCAATTTAGTGGCTTTAGTGGTAGGACACTGTAACCAGAAATTAGCAGTGCTTACCTTCATGCAAACCCGCGCACACGGCGTTATACTTGCTTACTGTTGCTGACATATGCTTACTACTGCTTCTTGCTGCTTAACCTAACTACTGCTTTATGCATAATGATACTGACAATTCACATGTGCATTTCATGCAGTACTTTAGGTCATATATGTATATATCTATATATATATATATATATATATATATATATATATATATATATATGTTATTCCATGGGTTATACAACATATATAGTACTCATACCATGCTTTGACATGGGAAATGGTATGTCTCAGTTACCTTCCTGTTCTCCCTCCTTTCTTGCTTACATCCATGGGGTGGTCCCATTAGAATGAGTCCGTCCAACCCCAGCACACCTCAGCCCATAATGTCTTACCCATCATTCCCTCCACTCCCTCCTTCCTTCCCTCCTCCACATCAATCATCCTTCCTACAGGTTCCATCCAAATCTCACTGCACCACTATGCATTGCCCACTCTCCACTTCTCAGGACCCATCATGTACATTGTCTCACCCCATGGATCTTCAGGGTTCCCACACATTCAGTCCGCAAACATACATATCCTTCTTTGCTTACCTGTAAGGCATGGTATGTTACCCTGAGGACTCTTTTTAGCAGAATTTTTGGGGTCGTCCCGCTAGGAACGAACATGCGTTTGTTTAAGATTAGACTTTGCATGTTGACACTGTTTCTTCCACTGGTAGTATCCTGCCAGTAGTCTTGGTAGCAGTGCTGTGCAACGCTTAGCGGTGCTTAATATCCAATTTGCATGATATTTGCCTTTTGGCATTAATGTCTTCTTCATTACATGTTATATATGTGTCTTGTATCCTTGATTCATGTGTACGTACGCTGTATGGGATCTTGGGAACTTCAACACTTTATTGCAATAACACTTCACATCTGGCCTTACTGCACTACTCCAGTTCACATATTTATGTTATGTAGCAGGTTATATCACTTCATACTGTACATGGATTCAGTTCATATGTTTGGTTTGATTTTCCTGTGGTGAGAATTAGTTTGCTGATACCTCATTCGTATCTATTGCTATGATGACCTGGTGGTTAACTACTGTGACTATAGTTTGCAGGTTCCTGAGTTTGTGCCTTGCAGAGGCAGTTTATTTTGTTTCTGGGCAAAACATGGGCCATTGGATCAGTAAATAAGCTCAGCTTTTTTCCTTTCATTTAGGCATTTTTAGAAATGAGCATTAGCCAGTATCACTCTTCCAGAGAGCTGGAACTGTGGGACTGGGCAAGTGCAGTGTCATGATGCTACAGATGAGATACCCTACAGTGGGAAAAAGGCCAATTTAATATACAAGTTGTGTACTATTGCTGTACAATAAAACACCCATCTTTTTTCTGTATGTATTACACTGAGGAGTACCATGCCCTGATTTGAAAAATCTGGCAATGGATGAATGCCAGTCTCCAGTGCGATGTGATGTGGCATTGTAGTTTGATTGATGGATGCAGCACACAGAAGTAAATGGGGAGTTATTTATTACTAGTGTTATTATGCAGCAGACTTCCCAATAGGACTTATTTTCTTGCTCTGAATTTCTAAAATAAGAAATCTCATACTTATTAGTCTCTCCAGCAGTAATCATGGCCCCATTCATATCTTACAAAGCTTAAATTGAAAAATACATTTCTGTATGTTACAGAGCTGGGTGTACCAGATAACATTCATCTCCCATCCAGAATGGAATTAGTGCATACATTTACTTAATAATTGACCTTCCATTTGTCACTATTTAACTAAACTACTTTTTAATTGGCAACTAACACCGATACAGATACATACTAATAGTATCACAACTAACAGGAAATGCTGGGATTGGTAAGATGCTAATGCTAACTATTTTCAAATGATTTGGTCATGTCCCCAACTTTACCATATTTGGAATTGAACTTTTGAGAACATTTGCAAGGCAATTAGGCAGGATTTGCCCTTTCAAGACACACTTAAGATTTTTCCTATTAGTTATGCTCCCCCAGTTGTTCCCTTTCAATCACAATTTTCTGTTGTGCAAGGAGTATAATTTCTACTGTTTTTTTTTATTTCTGTCATTTTCCAGCACTGCAAACATATCCCAAAAAATTGGACATCAAAATTTCAAGCTATAAGTTACAAACTAAAATCCTAGAATAATAATCATTCTAATATGAAATTGTGATATTGTGGTCAAACACATAGAGTATTCTTCTTTATCTTACTCCGTAGCCAGCTTGATACATACGGGCATCCTGAGACAATGAAGCAATTGTCTCATGTTCAAAGACAACCTTGTAATCCTTACAGAAACTAACACAGTATGCGGGAGATGTATATATACAATTTCCTTGGAAACAAAAATCTTGCTTACAAAGAGGGTTGTCAAGAATACATACACTACAGCCACCACACATAATTTCCACTACACACATAGGCCGACTTATGCTGAGACATGAAAAAACAATCTTCCCAAACCTCAAGGACCACCTAAGCCTACAAACGGCAACTCTTATCCTCAGCAATCCCTAAGCCACCTTCTTCTGTTTTATATATTGTGATTTATTTTCCTTACACTGTGTTTTACTTGTATTCTGCTTTTAATTGCATATTTAAACCAGGAAAGAGACCACAGCTGTGTCACCCTGCTGCTGTTGTGTTTTTGCACTCAACTGTCTTTCTAGTTGCCTGCCCCTTATTTTAATTTGACCACATATCTCCTTCCCTCTTCTCTTTCATTGGCTCTTGTGAGTAAGCACAAAATTATCATTTTGAGAAATCATTCCCCTTTAGCTATTTAAATTTATTAGCCATCCCACTATATTCCATGCAACTAGAATATAAAGTGCCCACCCCCTTTCACTCTATCTTGCTCTTTTAAAATATGTGGCATTCCACTTAAATAGCTAAAGCTTAAGTTATCCCCTCTGTTATATCTAACTGCTTAGTGAACACTGCAGCTCATAGAACATTAAACTATTTTTCCATCTTATCTTTAAAATCTGCAACATCTACTCCAAGACCGCCAATTACTAGAGAGCTCACATTCTGTCTCTCAGGAGTCATCTTGGGATTAGTGCTTCTGTTTTGCTCCTGGTGAGAGAAGGAGCATAGGGACATTATTTCCTGGAGAATGCTGACCACCAGAAAGCCTAATAACTGCTTCATAGGTGGCAACTTGAAATTTTTTCTTTTATTTTGCTGTTGGTGAGAGAAAGAGCAGAGTGCATTCATTCTTGACTATTCTGATTAGGCAGTGAGGGTCTGTGTTTGATCTTCCTGACTGGTCTGGTTGCTACTCAAGGTATCTACCAGGAAAAGGCTACAACAAGCCTACAGACTCTTGCATCATCTGGGACAAGACTGGACTGATGACATAATATTTTTCTTAGTGCTGAGAGAAGAAGCAAAGGTGCATTGTATTCCAGCAGTGTGAAGCTGTGATGAGGTCAGCATTAGTAAAAGGCAGAAGCAATTCAGGTGACTCTTTTTTTCATCATTCTTTTTTTAAACACCTTTATTGAATTATCACTTGTGACATGGGTAAATTTACATTTATACAAAAGTAGTCAAACTGCATTAAAGTTACCCTTAACACACATTATACTTCACATATATTGCTATATATCATATAACCTAAGCAACATCACATAAATTATTCAATTTCTGCCCCTTTTTTAAACAAGAAACATATTTATAAAACCATCACTTACGACATAAGCAGTCACATGTTTATATAAATGAAAACAAACCACACCGACCCAACCCCATTTGCAAGTATTTTACATCACAAACCATACTGACACACTCCCATTTGCAAACATTATACATCACTTATAATCTACCCTATCATATTCAGTCAAACATTACATAGCTCATTTAAGCCCTGCCTTCTTTTAAACTTCATTCCTTCCCTGTATGTATTGTTCCAATTCCTATGTTTTCCTATGTATTTTGCTTCTACTATATTCACTACTTGACAAGCTAATTCTTTATTTTCAGTAAATACTGCTCGATTTCCTGCTGTCTAACCTAATTTCAGAATATCTGCCTAAATACATCATCCATAAATCATCAGGATCTACTTATTAGTTTCCCATCAAGTGTTTGGCAATGCCCTGTATAGATGCAGACACATTGAGTTGAAAGTTTTCCTGTAAAAGCACCCTTGAAAATTCACCAATACCAAGTTGTACAGAGGGAAACTAGCTTGCAGTGACAGGCACTGCCCCTAGAGTTTAAATCAGATACTCTTGACATTACTTTATATTCTCATTCCAACTGTCTAATCAATAAAAAGGGTCTGTTGTCATGGATATGACCTTTCCCACTATTTCCTTTTACAACTTGGTGGATATGGGCATCCTGAGGAAATGTAGAAATTGCCTCATGTTTAATGACAACCAGTTAATTCTCAAACAACCTGATATGGTATAGATGTATTTACACAATGTCAATGGAGGCAAAGCTCTCACATAAAAGCACACCTAATGTCAATAAGGTTGTCAGTAATACACATGCTGCACTTATCACACACAATTCAAAGCATACACATAGACACACATATGCTGAGGCACTTAAATATAAACATCCTAAACCCCAAAGACCTCCTAGTTAAAATACACATAACAAATATCAGCAACAGCCCTGAATGCACTCTTTCAAAAAACAACACCTAAATCAATACATACAGCCACATCTCATACAGCTTCTACTTCTAAGCCCATAAGGCAGCCCATGACAAAGTCCAACATTCTGGTCATTGGAGACTCCACTGTGAGACACACTGATATTCCTCTCACCATGCTTAGTAAGGAGAAAGTCACAGTCAATTGCTTATCAGGGGCCAGGTCTATCACATTATGCATGCACTCAGGTCACTGAACTACAAGTACCATTATAAAACAATTAATGTCCACGTGCATGTAAATGACCTGAGATGTACCTCACTAGACTATATGAAGAGAGACATCATGAAGCTCTTGGAATATGTCTCCCATTCTGGTATGAGCCTGGCATTAAGCAGCATTTTACTCTCTCCAAGGATATTGCTGCAATATGAACAAAAGATGACTGACTTTAATAATGGCTTAGTTTTTAGTGTAGTTCTAAGGGGGGTGCAATATTTGCCAGCATGGAGGGAGATGATCAACAGACTATGCTGCTTTGCCAGAGATTGTCTGCACGTCTCCCCAAGGCTTACAAATATTAACTAAAACATGTCTTCTCCCATTGTGCCTTTTTTAGGCAATGGCAAACTAAAGTATCTCCGACGTTGCAAATTAAAACCAAGAAAATCTAAAGGCTTTACTGCTCAGTGCTAGGAGTCTAAACAAAAAGTTCCTATCACTAGAAGGTCTCTTCACCCTACAGAATGCTGACATGTGTGGGGTCACTGAGACATGGTTTAAAGCCACGGACAGCACACCAACAGTGCAAGGTTATAATGCCTTCCAAACATTTAGACCAGCTAACACACAGACAGGGACTAAAGGTGGAGGTGTCTCAATTTACATCAAAATAAATATACTTCAAGGCTGTTCAAACAGGACAATGCACTTGAGCTTTTCCACATTCAAATTACCATAGGCAAAAACCCATACCACTTCCTTGCAAGCTACAGATCCCCCCTATGACCCAGGAAACCCATACCATTTAATTAAAATTATCTGAAACACTCAACATCCAACCGAATAACATATTCATGGGTGACTTTAATTACACCACTATTAAAAGGGAATCATATATGACACCAAATGTACAAGCACAGAGATTCCTTGATTTTGTAAACACAAACTCGCTGGACAAGATTGTCAATACACCAACCAGGAGTGCAATCATTCTGCATCTGGTCCTTGCTAATATGGGAGAATGTTGCACACCCCTTACTGTAATGTCTTATCTGGTAAGGTTAGACCACAAAATGGCTTCCTTTGAGGTAAAAATAATATTTAGAACTCCAGCTAACCTTGGAATATTCAGGAACTACTATAAGGCTAACTTCCTACTATTAAGTGACAACCTGGCAAATTTTCAAGCCCCCATAAACTCTGAGAACACTGCTGCCTACACAGAACTGTTCCCAGAAATCCTACACAAGCATGTTAATAGCTGCATAGAGGCAGCTGTACCCACCAGGAAGAAGTGCAGAGCTAACTCAAAAAGCAAGTCACCCTGGTGGAATTACAACATTAACAGGCTGTATAACAGAAGGAAGAAAATTATGGCAAAACTTAGGTGATGCATCACCCAGCAGGATACAATCACTCTCACCAAACTAAACAAACAACTCAGAGGACAAATAAAGTCTACCAAAGCCAAATTGGAGGTAAATGTGGTCTCCCAGGCCAAGGACAACCACAAGGCATTGTTGGCTATCTCCACGACCTCAAAGGCGATGCACAATTGTTTGCAGATCTCATTATTAATGCAGACACCTTTACTGAGACAGGGTGCTTAAAAATGTATACGATACACCCTACACTGATCGACTACATTACAGTGACCATGAAACAGTGGCAGACCACTTTGCAATTGAGCCATGATAAAGGACAAAGTATTATCCCAGGGATAAAAATTCAAAAGGGGATATTCCAGGGTGACTCTCTGTCACTGCTGCTATTCTACCTTGCCCTTAACCCATTATGCTGTCTACTTAGCAGCTTAAGCCATGGCTATAATTTGGCTCATAGAAAACTACAAAGTGTAAAGATTTCTTATCTTCTTTTTATTGATGATTTAAAACTGTATAACTCATCAGATGAGGAACTGAAAGCACAGTTGCAAGTTGTCAAAACTTTTTCAGATGATATAAGAATGTCATTTGGTCTTGATAAATGTGCAAAAGAAACCTTTAAAGCAGGAAAACTGCAGCACTAGGAAAATATAACCTTGGGAGAAGAATGTGATATAAAAGAACTTAAGCAAGAGGGAGTGTATAAATATTTGAGAATTGATGAAGGATCAACAATAAAACATGAACAAATGTGAATAAAACTTAGTAAGGAATAGTTTAGAAGACTTAAATTAGTCCTGAAAACAGCACTGACATTGACATCTATGAACAAAATCCAAGCTATAAACCAATTTGCTCTTCCTGTCCTAACTTACAGTTTTGGACTGACTGATGGGCCCCAAAACATGTTGGATAGATTAGACAGGAAAACAAGAAGGATGCTTCATGCTCACCAAATGATTTATAAAAATCAGTGCATACCAAAATTATATATTCTCTGTTCCAAAAGAGGGATGGACCTTCTTGAAATTGATTACATGTATAGATCTGCAGTCATGGGACTCCACATATATCTGCTGACCTCACAAGACCCAAACATAGTGAAAGTTTTGAAACATGAGGAGAAGAAATCTAAAATGACGTCTCTGCTTAATCTAGCAGAAGCATATTGGCATCAAGCAGGAATGGAAATCAAACCAGAAGTAGATAAAAATCAGGCAGCAGCTGAATGTGCCAAAATAGCAAAAGAAAGAATATAAGGTGAAGGACCAGATGAGAAGGCAAGAAATGTGGAAAGTGCATAATTAAAGTTGCAAGTATAGAAAACTTCTGAAGAACCTCATGTTGATCAGGAAGGAATGCAGGAATGGTTAAGGAGAGGTGAATTCAAACCAAGAGATGAAAGGTTAATATTAGCGGCCCAAGACAGTGGGCTATGTACATGCTGGTTTACAAAGTTGATTAAACACGTGAGAAAAACATACAATTTATAAAACCGAATTGGAAAGAGTCGCAAACCTTGTTGGTGGTTGTGACATACTAACGGCAGAAAAACTGTATACTGAAAGGCATAATAATGTGGCAAGACTGTGGAACTGGGATTCTGCAAACATTATGGTATTGAAGTGCCTGAAAAACATGGGAAATATGAGCCACAAAGCATCATAGAAATGATGATGTTTACATGACATGGGATCACCAATTACCAATAGTTCAAAAGATAGATGCTAGAAAAGCAGATATAGTAGTCCATGAAAAGAAGACAAAAGTAGCATTGATCATTGAAATTGCCACACACAGTGACTGCAATGTCTTGCTTACAGAGAGACACAAAGTCATAAAATATCAGAATTTGCAGGCAGAAATGAGAGAAATGAAGAAGATACACAGACAGTTCCAAAAGTAGTAGGAGCAATGGGTCTTATAAAAATAATCTATAATTGAATTTAGATATGTTAGCAATACATGTAACCCTGTATGAATTGCAGATGGTGTAATTACTGAGCACATTGCGGGTGCTGTGAAAACCACTTTTGGCTGACATCAAAGATTGAAACAATACTAATTTCATGAACCTTAATCATGCTTTGACTTAGGAATGGGGTCCATTCCCATCATGGCATTAGAAACCCTGAAGATTTGGAAAAATTACAAAAAACAGAAGATATGACAAACCTACTGGCTGATAAATTCTGCTCCAATTTTACCCCTCTCTCTCCCTCAACCATCAAATATAACTGCTATCACTAGGGAATAGGTCTTTAATGCTCTCTAAGACCAATAATACTGCATCAATGGGCCCAGAGAATATCTCCAGAATGCCTTCTAAATAGAATGAAACATGACCTATGACACTCTCCAGAACTGCTATTTAACTGTAGCCTCCAAACAGGCTTCATGCCTCATGAATGGAGAACAGTAACAGCCATTCCTCTGCACAAAAGCAGAACATCTACGAACCCTGGAAACTAGAGATCCATAAGTCTCACTAGTCTCATATGCAAAGCCATAGAAGGAATTATCATGCCTCGTGAATGGAGAACAGTAACAGCCATCCCTCTGCACAAAAGCGGAACATCTATGAACCCTGGAAACTACAGACCCATAAATCTCACTAGTCTCATATGCAAAGCCATAGAAGGAATTATCATAGAAATGATCAGTAATGACACAGGAAACCTCCAGACACTGGACCCAAAACAATTTGATTTTGTCAAAAGTAAGTCATGCCTATTCATCCTGGTGGACTTCTTGGAGAAGATCACCAAAGCAATGGATGAGGGCAAAATGGTTCACACTGCCTACCTTGAACTGGCCCAGGCATTTGATGCAATACCCCACTCTGGCATTGTTGACAAACTTAAGAAATTAAGTACTAACCCTTAGTTGATTCATCTCCCAGACCCCTACCTGTAAATGTTTTGTCTCCCAAGCACCTGCTTACAGCTATCAAGGATACAAGAATTTGTCAGAGATTTGGGTTGTATGGCAAGGCTTAAAAAGGCCCTTGTGGTTGTTAGCCTAGTAAACACCTATGAATTATGACCTATAAAAGCAACACCAAATGCCATACATGCACCTACACTCAATGTCCCCCCACAAGAACAAAGCCCATAAGGCAAGCCAACACTTTACACAGAACTCTTGCCATATGGAAGTCCATTGAATAAGACACAGATGCCCCCCTCTCACCAGACTGGACAAGGAAAAGATAACAGTTAGTTGCTTATCTGGAGCCAGGATCCACCAGGTTATGCATGCACTCCAGTCAATGCACCACAGGTGCCAGTATGATTCTCTCATAGTCCATGTGGGTATAAATGACCTGAGATGTACCTACCTGGACTATATGAAGAGAGACATTAAGGATCTCTCTGAATATGTGTCTCAGGCAGGTATGTGTCTTGTATTGAGCAGCATTCTACCTTCATTAATGATGATGCCACAGTATGAACAAAAAATGTCATTCCAGGGGGATTCAATATTTGTCAGCATGGGAGGGTTAACAGATTATGTTGCTTTATCAAGGATGGTCTGAAGCGGCCTCTCCTAGACTTCTGGATATTGGCTAAAACTTTGTCCACCCCTAAGAGCTTTTTTTAGCAATGTCAGGCTGACAAAACTATCGACATAGCAAATAAATCCAAAAGGAACCTAAAAGGTGCTTCTGCTCAACGCTATGAACCTTAACAAGAAACTCCACACCTTACAAGCCCTCCTTACCCTGGAGAATATACACATCTTTGCCATTACCGAGAAATGGTTTAAAGTTACAGAAAGTACTTCAGCAGTGCAAGGCTTCAGTGCTTTCTACACATTTAGACATTCAGCAGCACAGACAGAGACTAAAGGTGGAGGTGTCTCGATCTACAATAGCATCAAGTATACCTCTAGGCTGATTAAACAGGGTGATGCCTTGGATTTTGTCCATGTGCAAATTGCCATAGATAAAGTCACTTACAAAATACTAGCAAGCTGTAGGTCCTCATCATCCAAATACCCTATTCATGAGAGACTTCAACTATCATGACATAAACATACACTCCCTCAAACTTGCAGACACAACATTTCCTGGACTTTATTAGCACTAATACCCTTGAGCAAATAGTGTGCATGCCAACCAGAGGTTCAAACATACTGGACTGCTACTCATCAATGCACCCACACCCATATCACTTTCTCCCTTGTGAAGTCACATCACAAAACTGTCTCCTTTGAAATGAAAATTAACTTGGAAAACCCAGCAAGACCTGTAACATTTAGTAACTATTCTAAAGCAAACTACATCCTATTAAGCGATAATTTGTCAAAATTCGATGCCCCTCCAAACCCTGAGTTCACAGCAACCTATGTGGAATTGTTAATGGAAACCTTGTACAACCATGTAAATGGCTACATAAATAATGACTGACATTTGAGTTTCAGACGTCATATCCTTTAGAAAATACAAGTGCTCACTTGGCCAAAAATACATCCTCAGTGGCTGCAGAGAGTATCCCAGGTGCCTTCTAAATAGCCTGAAACATGACCTATCAGGATCACCTGAGTTACTTTCAACTACAGCTTCAAAATAGAATACGCACCACATGAGTGGAGGACTGCAACAGATCCCTCTTCATAAGGGTGGACCATCAGCTGACACTGGAAACTATAATCTCATTAGTCTGACTAGTGTAGTATGGAAAGCCATGGAATGAATTATCATGGAAATGATCAATAAAACCATTGGTCACCTACAGACACTGGACCTATCTCAGTTTTGTTTTGTCAAATCACTCCTACTTAACCTGGCAGATCTTTTTGAAAGGGTCACCAAGACAATGAATGAGGCATAAATGGTGCATACCACCTACCTAGACCTGGCTAAAGCATATCATACAATACTCCTCTCAGGTATTGTTGACAAACTCACTGAACTAGGCATAAATTTCTCCATAACTCACTTGGTTGCCAGCTACCTCATTGATATGACCCAAGACGTTAAGATTAGAGACCACCTCAACCATCCTGCAAGAGGGTTTAACAAAGACAAATTACTGGTGCCAAAGCTACAGATTAAAACTCAATTCCAAGAAGTGCATTATTGTCCCTTTAGGGAAGACTTCCACCCAGGTTAATTACTCCATCAATAAAACACCCCTAAGAGCTGATGTGGTACTTAGGGATCTGGGAACATATGTAGACACTAATCTCTCCGTTGAGTAGCACATAGCCAAGTTAGTAGGAAAGTCATTTTATGTCAGGTAACTTATAAGTAAGGGTATGGAATCCATGACCAGGAAAGTTATAGTAAAACTTTACTCAACAATTATCAGACCCATCATTGAGTACAATGCCCCATTTAGCATATAACTGACCAGGCATATGCAACAGTTGGAATGCCCACAGAGGTTTTTCACCAAGAAAATCCAGGGTATTAACATATTGTTCTATACAGATCACCTTAAAGTCCTATGTCTATAACTCAAGTCTTCTACAGGTTACTGAGAGACTTTAATTACCCAGTATTAACTGGGAATCCTATACATCATAAAACATACATGCACAGAAATTCCTGGATTTTGTAAACACAAACTCCCTGGACCAGGTAGTCAATACACCAACCAGGGGTGCAACCATGCTGGATCTGGTCCTCACTAATATGGGAGAGTGCTGCACACCCCCTACTATAATGCCTTCCCTGGTAAGGTCAGTCCACAAAATGGTCTCCTTTGAAGTAAAAATAAAATCTG
This sequence comes from Protopterus annectens, assembly GCF_019279795.1. Taxonomy (NCBI): domain Eukaryota; kingdom Metazoa; phylum Chordata; order Ceratodontiformes; family Protopteridae; genus Protopterus; species Protopterus annectens. Next base: position 1,400,613,369 of record NC_056743.1, on the reverse strand, counting down.
AACCCCCAACTAAACTGGGAATATTCAGGGACTATTCTAAGGTTAACCTCCTGCTATTAATTGAGAACCTGGCAAAATTTCATGCCCCTATAAATCCTGAGAACACTTCTGCCTATGCAGAACTATTCACAGAAACCCTGCACAAGCATGCTAATAGTTGTATAGAGGCAGCTGTACCCAACAGGAAGAAGTACAGAAGTAACTCAAAAAACAAGCCACCCTGGTGGAATCACAAAATCAGTCAGATGTATAACAGGAGTAAGAAAATCATGGCAAAAATTAGGAGGTGCAGCACCCAGCAGGATAAAAGCACTCTCATTAAACTAAACAAACAACTCAGAGGACAGATAAAGTCTACCAAAGTCAAATTTAAGGTAAGTGTGGCCTTCCAGGCCAAGGACAACCACAAAGCATTCTTTAGCTATGTCTGCAACCTCAAGGGCGATACACAATTGTGTGCAGAGCTCATTGTAAATGGAGCCACGTATACTGAGCCAGAACATATAGCAAACCTCCTGGCTGATAAATTCAGCTCCAACTTTACTCCTCTCTCTCCCCCTCAACCTTCCCTCAGGAACTATCATTAAATATAAGTTCACCTACTATCACTAGGGAACAGATCTTTAATGCTCTCTCTAAGACCAAGAGCACTGTATCAATGGGTCTAGACAGTATCCCAGGATGCCTTCTAAATAGTATGAAACATGACCTATCAAGGCCTCTCGAATTACTATTTAACTGTAGCCTCCAAACAGGCTTCATGCCTCATGAATGAAGAAAGGCAACAGTCTTCCCTCTGCACAAAGGTGGGCCATCTACAGACCCTGGAAACTATTGACCCGTAAGCATCACTAGTCTTATATGTAAAGCCATAGAAAGAATTATCATGGAGAAGATCAATAGAGATATAGTAAACCTCCAGACACTGGACCCAACCCAGTTTGGATTTGTCAAGGGAAGATCATGCCTATTCAACATGGTAGACTTCTTTGAGAAGGTCACCAAAACAATGGATGAGAGCAAAATCGTTCACACTGCCTACTTTGACCTGGCCAAGGCATTTGACACAATACTTCACTTGGGCATTGCTGACAAACTCAAGAGATTAGGTTCAAACCCATATGTCACCCAGTGGATAGTCAATTGGCTCAAAGACAGGACCCAGGAAGTTAGAATTGGGGAGTCCACCTCTACAAAGAGGCCAGTCACAAGTGGAGTCCCTCAGGTATCAGTAATTGGATCGCTTCTTTTTGGCATTTACTTCTCAGAAGTCAAGCCCAATGCCAATAGTCTCTGGCTGACTAAATTTGCAGATGATTGCAAATTAAGACCTGTCATTGAAATTCACACTGACAGAAATGTTTTCCAGGATGGGCTGACACAGACAAACAACTGGTGCCAGAGTCATGAACTAAAACTAAAATGCTAAAAAATGCATAATAGTATCCTTTGGAAAGCCATCCATCCCTGGTAACTATCATATTGACAATGCACCCCAGAGAGCTGACCCAGTAGTCACGGGCTTAGGGACATACATCCTGTAGATGGTAATCTAGGCTTTGATCACCATGTGTGTCTATAGTGGTGAAGAAATCATTCTGTGTTGCACAACTTATAAACAAAGGTATGGCATCTAAGTCCAAGGAAATCATTGTTCCACTGTATTCGGCATTCATCAGACCTATCATTGAGTACAATGCCCCTTTTGGTATGTACCTAACTAGGCATATTCAACAATTGAAATGTGCACAGAGGTTCCTCACTAAAAGAATAAGAATACAGGGTGTAAGTAATATGTCCTATGCAGACCACCTCAAGGCCCTATCCCTGTATTCTGTCTCATCCTTGTATTCTGTCTCCTACAGGCTTTTGAGGGGAGATCTATGTCTGGCATGCAGGGCATTGTCAGACCCCACTCTGATGGACCTCCTGCATATCCACAAAACAAACAGGACCAAAATTACCCATTCTAAAGACTTAAACCTTGCCTGTGATATAAATAGGACCTGCTGGAGAGATAGGTAGGTATCCTGGAGACTATCCCGTCTATGGAACAGGCTCCCCATCTATGTGAAGCAGAGTTCCTCCATAATCTAATTCAAGTGCAACTTGGACAATTGGATGGGAAACCAGAAATTCATCCCTGGTTTGGCACCTATGGCTCTGATACAAACAGGTAACCTGTAAATGGTTCATCTCCCAGTCCCATGCTTACACTTATGAAGGGTGTCAGAACTCATCAGAGATTTGGGATGCATGGCTAGGCTTAAAAAGGCCCTCATGGTTGTTAGCCTAGTAAACACCTATGAACCTGTGAACCTATGCCTGACATATAAGACATCCTCAGATCCAGCCCTCTTGGATCTTTTGTACATCCACAAAACAAACAGCACCAGAAAAACTAGATCCAAGGTTTTAAAATTTGCTTAAGACATAAATAGAATACAGTAGTGAGACAGATATGTGTCGCAAACAATCCCCACACTCTGGAATAGGCTGCCCATCCATGTTAAGCAGAGTCCATCCCTAAACCTACTCAAATGTACCTTTAGCCATTAAATGGGAAATCTAAAATTCACTTCAGGTCTGGCCCCCATGTCACTGATAGACAGACGCTGACAGTAAATATTTCCGAGCTAACATACCCCCCCACCACTAAACCTTTAGCAAACTCCTAAATAACGTACCCCTCCAAACAGACGCCTATGTCACATGCGGTCACAATGGGTTGTGTGACTAGGGTTATAATGGCACTGGTGGTTGTTAGCCTAGTATATACCTATGAACCTATGAACCAAGCTAAATGGCATACATTATCACAATTATGTCAACATAAGGTTTGTCCTACCCCCATTAATTGCCTGAATTGTTGAAAAGTTTATGCGTGTTTATATGGTATTGAATTTTTTAGGTAACCTATGGTTTGACAAGCATTATTTGCCTGAACTGTAATTTGCTGAGGATCAGGACTCCACCACAGGAAATCACTATCAGTGAGTTGTGCCAGCAGTGATGCCCTTTTGGGGGTAATTTTCCCCTTTTTGAGTTGATGTGACCATGGAGTTGGCACATATACGTTTTGGGGAATGTGGGGACTTGCCTCCACATCATGGTGAAGGACGCTTGTCCTCCAACCAAAAAACAGTTAAAATGTGTTTCTTTTTTCAGCTATGTGTTTTGTTTTTTTTTTGGGGGGGGGGGTGAATAAAATTCAGGAATTCCAATTCTTGACGTATTGAACTTCATCTACATAGTGGAAGTGAATTATTTTTTCTAAGAATTGCATTTTTTTTTATTTAAAGAGTGGTTGATTTGTCTCACTATTATTTACAGTACACTGTTGCATCCACATGCTTTGATATTGGTAAAATAAATATTATGTTCATATGACTTGGCCCAACAAGCCCTACAAGCTGTACCTACCACTACTTTCTACTGAGGAGCTATTTACCTTTTATTATACATTAGTGACCTGCTTAGCACTATAAATCTTTTTTCAGTTTGACTGTTAAGAGTATCATAGGGAGGCCACGTAAAAGCAATATTTACAATACAGAAAGCAGAAGCTGCTTGCAGTATAGTTGAAAACATTCTCTCAAAATATAGGTTAGATTTCTTGCAACACAAGCAGGGCATTTTAAAGAAAATAGAACTGTCTTTCAGAAAGCATATCACACAATCCAGACTTCCTGAATTCATGTTTCTTTTAAACCATTAATCAGCATTATGCAACAAGCATCTGTGCTGCTTCAAAACAGAGACTTTCAAGACAATAGTTGGTGATTTCCATAACAAAGAAATGAGTAAGTGCTATAACGTGTCATTTCAGAGCTAATCAGTTGTTAAAACAACCTTAAAGAATGCATTGTAAGTTAAAGTGCTCATATACAGGCATAAATTAAACATGCAGTGAGTGGCTTTTATCTAAACTTCTACCATATCAAGCTAATAAATGTCTTTCCATGTAAAATGGATTAGTTCTATTTAGAATAAGTTTTACATATAAATATTGCTCATATGACAATATACGTTGCAATACTATTATGATGATTGCACCAAGTGTTGTTAAATGTTTTGTTACTCTACACTACCTTCCTGATCTCTTGTTGCTCGTCTGTACCTCTCGTTATTATTTTACATCCCCCACTGCTCAATTCCATCACTATCTACTCCCAACCCTCCACTTATACCCATGCTACCACCAAGCGTACACATTATCACTTTCTTATTCTTCTCCATTCTTCTTTTTTCTCTACTACACATTAGCACTCTAAACCCTAGCTCATTGCCCTCTCTAAGGGCAATTTTCACTTCTTCAGTAGCTATCTAATTTAAAAGCTATATAGCCATATCTCCTAGCTTCAAACAAATCCCCTCTTCCGATACAAGGTGAAAATCATACCTATAACAAATAAAATCTATTTTACCCTAAAGAACAATACCACCAGCTGTTTTCAATTATGCCACAATAAATCACCCACAAAACAAAAGTCAGTAGCTTACGTAATTAATTTCTGAATTGTACCTTTACGTGATGACATACACCCTAATTCAGGGTCCACCTCTACCAACCCATCTATACCTCCCCATAACAATAATTCTCACAAATCATCACCCGTAATCTCCAAAGCATTCACAACAAAATTATTAACTTCCATGCTTGGATCTCTCATAATCAACGAGACATTATTGCTACCACTGAGACCTGGTTAAAACTGTCCATTAAAGATTCAGAATTTCTTCCCCCTGGCTTTCAAACTGGAAGATCCAATATGCCTTAAAGAAAGTAGGTGGTGTAGCGCTAATCTTTTCCAACAGCTATAATATAGTTCCATATACAAATTCTGTACTTCAATTTTTCTAATGCTGAAATTCTCATTACTCTCCTAAAAATGAATAACTGCAAAAAATCTGTGTATCATAGTACTTAATATACCTCCTGGCAACAATATATCCATACTAGAAGATATCCTTGCATGGATTTCTACTAATATTAAAAACAAAACTGTCATCCTAAGTGATGTAAACATCAACTGGCTAAACCTCAACTCCAACCTTCCTTCTTCAAATATTAATCTATTCAACTGCAGACAGCACATCAGTTCCCCAACCAGACTTTATAAGGACAATAACAGTGGTTTCATTTTAGACTGGATTCTAGTTTCTGACCCTAACAAAATATCTGAAAGAGATACTCTCCCAGACACCTTGAGTGATCATCTCCCCACCTTAATTTGTTATACTACACTCGCCTGTCAAAACAAACATCAATATAAACAAATAAAAATGTTACTAAATTTAGCCCATATACCTACATCAATATTCTAAAAAAGATAAACTGGAATATCCTAAAAACACTCCCGCCTGATGATGCAGTCAACTATTTCAATTCATACTATGCCCCATGGCTAAACAAACATACTAAAGGTCTTATGATCACCAAGGACAAAATATGGAAACAGTGCCAAACCAACAAAAACACTCCAGATCCATTAAAATTTAAACAACTTTGTAACCATGTAAAAAGACTAGTCAACAAAGATAAGAAAGAATGGTATATAAAACTGCAAAGTAGCCATAAACAAAACCAAAACAAATTCTGGAATTCTGTTACCTCATTTCCAAAGCCAGGCACAAAAAACAACTATTAATTTTTCATCAGTTCTATAGCTGACATTACTGTTAAGTTTGCCCAAACAAATTGCAGCCCAACAAACACTACCACATCCACCCATTAAACCAAATCGTATTCCACGCCGATATTCACTCTAAATCCCATTCCAATTGCCACAATAAAGTATTTACTTCTGAAGCTTAAAACCTGCTCTAATGCACATGACAACATACCCTCAGAATATCTAAAACTTGCAGCTGACACCATTGCCTATCCCATAAGTATACTTATCAACAGATCCATCCAAGAATCCTATGTCCCCAGAACCTGGAAAAAGCATATATTCTCCCCCTCCATAAAGGCGGCAGTAATAATGATATCACCAACTTCCATCCTATCCCCATTCCCTCACCTATCTCTAAGATCTTGGAGAAATACATACAAACTCACCTTCTGCATTTTCTTCTTCATAACTAACTCCTGTCACCCACCCAACATAGATTCAGACCGGGTTATAGTACGACAACTGCCCTCATAACTTTCCTATACATAGTAAACAGAGCCCATGATTCTGGGAAAATTGTCTCCACCCTCTTCCTAGAGCTATCAAAGGCTTTTGACACAGTTTCTCAACCTTTACTTCTAACCCAGCTCTAACATCTGGCTTTTCCCTACCACACACAACTGGTTTGCAAGTTATTTAAAAGACAGACAACAGGCAGTCAAATGGCAACACTCCATCTCTCCATATCTAAACACCTCTACTGGAGTTCCTCAAGGCTCTATAATTGAACCCCTCCTGTTCAGCATTTTCATTAATGATTTCCACTCTTCTATAACTCAGGGCTCCCTTATTCAATATGCAGATGACTCAACTATTGTATGTTCAACTGACTCAGTCTCTGACCTACAAAATAAAACTCAAGTGGCCTTCTCTACCAAAGAAACCTGGATGTATAATAACCATTTAGCCCTAAACCCAAATAAATCCAAGATCATACTATTCACCCCTAAAAAATCAATTCCATTAGACAAAACTAATTTCTCTGTATATTCTCTAAATAACTCTAAAACTGAAATTGTTAGCCACACAAACCTTCTGGGGGTCACAAACACTTCAAATTTGATATCCACATACAATATAATATTTGCAAAACCTATCAAAAACTAGGAATTCTCTATAGACATATTCATTTTCTAAGCCCCCTCCACTAGACAAACCCTTGCTTCAGCTTTCTTACTCCCTTCATTCATCTATGGCACTCCATTACTCACCAACCTCCAATACACTAAAGTCCAAGCTCATGAAGTATCATAATGAAATAGCTAGATTCACTACTAATGCCAAATGTTCTACCCATCATTGCACTGCTCTACGTTCCCTACAATGGCTTGAACTTTCACACTATCTCACCTAAGTGCAACTAACTATAGCACACAAAATAATCTTTTAACCTTCAGACTGTCCTGGCCTCAGCTCAATATTTACTTACTACCTCCAAAAGAGGCCCTTCAGATCTGAGAATCAGCAACTCTTGCAGGTACATAAGCCAAACCTTCTAGCTGGCCAACTCCTTTACTCCTGTTCCATCGCCAAAAGTTGGAATGCCCTACTTTTAACACTACAAATAAATAAACAACTGTTTTTCTTTATACAGTCTCCTACAGGAACATACATCCCTGTTCCCCTAGCTTAATTATTTTAACATTCAATTACCACTTCTTAGAGAAATGAACAATTCCCCTGATGCTACAGTTTCAGATTTTAGCAGATTTGGGCTGCTGGGCTAGAGGAATCAGGTTTCATTAACCCTGGTCGGAACTTGTTACTGTAACAATGTTTTCCAATGTGTACACCATGCCTATGATTGATTGATTGATTGCTTGATTGATTGATTGCTTGATTGATTGACTGATTTAATGGTGCTAGCAGCACATAAACATGTATGCCGTTTTACTGATAGTCAGGGTGTGGAATTTCTGTGGAGTAAAGAACTTATTCTGTGCACCCCACACTGCTGTAAAAGATGTGTACCTTCATGATGATTATATTATATTGATAGGTTAAGCTCTTCTCACTGGTTCACATCTCCTTCTGCTAACCAGTTTCTTGCTTAATGAGACTTAAAAGGTAAACAAATTTATAACAACTTTCTACAATGTTACACAAGACACTGACAAGGAGACTCAACCTATGGTGTCTACACAGTAAAAAAATTGAAAGCAATTCTTTTCAACATGCAAAACCTTTTCTCCGTGCAAGTCTTTAAAATGACCTTCAGATCTCTTCTATCTCATGTTTGTTGTAACTGAGTGGATACATTTTGAAATATTTATAAACTTATCTTTTCCTTTCCAGCTTATACATTTCACTTCTGTTAATCTATAATCTATTTCTCATCAGTTTTTTCACAGTTCTGTCTTTCTTTCATCTCTCTTTCTGTCTCTCACACACACACACACACACACACACACACACACACACACACACACACACACACACACACACACACACACACATGCAAGCCAAAAGCATACTCTAGTTCCTACAACTGGGCCCCCTGCTGCAGTCATTCAGTTCCTGTCTCCATTTCACAACCACTGCTCTTACTATTGTCAGACTTTATGCAACAAGTGTGACAAATACTCTCTACATACCTCCTCATCTCATACTTATTCCTGCCCTCTGCCTCTTTCTCCTTTAATTCCATTAGATATTATATTGATTGACTAGATCTGTGGGTAGAGTTCTGCAGCTCTGCTGTAGGACAAGTGGGTTTCCTTGACTGCTTGAAGGGTTGAAGCATTACTTTTTTCCTTCGTAATGTGTATGTCCCATGGGATGATTTGGTCCCATATCAGTAGCCTGAGAAATAATTTGAAGACCTTTAAAAATGCTAATGTCTTAAATATCTGGCCTACATGGAAATTCAAGAGGTCTACCATATATATCTTGAACGTATAAAAACCTGAAGCTGACATAAACCATTTGTGAGAGACAGGCATTACTGTAGCACAGCTGACTAGGGTTGTATGCTGCTGTCAGAGGCCCATGCAAAACATTGCTTCCGCATGTCAACGTGGCTTTTTAGGTGGAGGATACCCATGGAGAAGAAGGTTACTGGAACAACCATGTGTGAAAATATTGTAGACATTTTCCATGGTTTAAGGATCAAAATGCATACTAGCTTTCAATCTAAAAAAGACAGCTTGCAATTCTGCAGGGCAAAAGGAGGACTCATCTGTCTGCTGTTTTTTTTTTACTTTCATAGAAAACTGCTGTAAATAGTTTACCTGCAAGCACAGAGGTGGTGGAGAGCATGCATTTCCAAAAAAATTCTCCATTTATGGAAACCTTATGATCAGGAAGATAGAGAAGCCATTTGGTAAGTTTGAGAGTGTGCTTCTCCAGATGTAGTTTACACAGTGGATAGGTCAGATGTCAGAGGTGGTGAGGTGGCATTACTGGCTCAACTTTTTAATATTTAATTATTAGAGGAACCATGTCTCATATGGCCAGAAATATGCCATGAGGATCAGTCTGGCACTTGACAGCTTTGTTTTTAAGAAGCAATTCAGAATCAAAGGATTTGGAAGAGAGGTACATGGCAGATCTCCTGCCCATAAGTACTTTAGAGCATTGCTTGATTTGATGTACAGAAGTGGGAAAAGGGTAAAGTATTGTGGATATTTTGACCTGACTGGAAGGTATAATGTTCACACATCAATGTGTCCATTTTGGGAATGACAGTCTGGGATACTGCAAGGCATAGGGAGTTCCCATTATCCATTCTAGTCCTGATAGTGTGAATCTTGAAACTCTTAGAATTTAAGCAAGACAACAAAAATATACTAAGTCCAAAATTGCTTCAGCTGCACATCTTTCACATAGCATCTCAGGAGTTGCCTCCACCAGGGGGATGACCATCTCTGTTGATGGAGGCCATCTGGTAGGTTTCCATGAAGGGTTTCTCAAGAAAGTTAGAAGAGATGATCCACACTGAAGATGGTGCTTTCAGGATTGTGGAATTCTATTTTTGGCACATAGGGAGTCCATTTCTTGTGTTCACTCTACCTGAAGGGTCCACTAAAGGACTGTTATGTTATATCTCAAATGAGGAACATCTGTCTGTATGCTACCTTCAGGCCTAGTAGCCCAAGATATTGTCTAGCTATGACTTCTTTGATTGATCGGAGGCCATGTACCATATACAGTATTACCAGAACTTTCAAAACTGCTGTCTATCTTTTATCCCTTCTTCTGGAATTTTGGCAAGACCTATAGTATTGATGGGTTGGGTCTGTGGCACAGAAAGATAAAGCCCTTTCTGCAATTCAGATTACAAAACTTTAAAAAGTAGCTTGGCTGATGGAAGATGGCCAGTGCCAACTCATCTATCCTGTGGGGTGGGAGTTGTATTGATTGATTTATTTATTTTTATGCATGTTTCACCCCCCCACCACCACTGTCTGTTAACTATAAACCTTCTCCTCAATAATCAGTCCATCTATAATTATTCATCATGGTGTGGTCAACCAGGAGGACACAGCCATCAGGGGTAATTCACATTTTTTCTTTTTTTCACCTGTATTAACCGCACACACTTGTCGTGGTGCAGGGAACTGGTGTGCAATGAAATGTCTGTGAGGACATTCACACTTTTTCACAAGAGGTGTTCCCTCCAAACAACCCTGGTCTTCCCCCTGATCGCAAGCAGTAGCCTCTCTGGTCTCCCCCATGTGCCTCTGAGTACACACAAACCCTTCCCATCCCACTGGAAAAGGCAACCCTTCCAGCCTGTGTTCACCAGTGGAGCCAGACAAGGAGGGGAAACAAGGAGTAATTATGGTTAGATGACAATCATCATTGTATGGCACCAAAAATGCCAGGGCAAAGGATGTGGTCTTAGTGATACCATGTCAGTGACAGTGGTCCCTATTAGGATGTGGATAGAACCATGTAAACACATAGGGTGAGAATAGGATGCCTAACATGATGAGAGTTTAAAAAAGCAGAAGTCAATTTTTTTTCTTTGTTTTGTTTTTCGCTCTTGACTCAAAGACCTGAGGGGGTGGACCACAATACTGAGGACTGTCTCCAGACACATGAACCAGCTATGGGTCTGAGCTCCAACTGGTATCAGTTTTCAAGTGTGCCATTCCCACCATGTTTTGTTATCTATGTTCCATTTCTGATTCAGTGATACAGATGTATGCATCACAACACAGCCTCTGTGTGAGACATACACCAGGGGTCATAGTCTATCTCCTACTTCCACATAGTCAGTACATTGATGTGCTACTTCTGCTTGCATTCAAGCCCTATCTTTAGCCATCTTTTATTGCATGCTGAACCTGCACACCCCACACCCCTGTCAGCATGTCACTTTAGAGCTCCCAGAAATGTCTTAAATTAATTCAGTCAGGGTCCCAAATGGTCTCTGTGTCATTACTATAGCATCTGTAGAACAGTCCATTCTTATCTAGTCACATAGTAATATCCAAAAATTGTGTTCCACTTGCAGTACCTGGTGACATAGAGAATAATAGTCTGATTTGCCAGAGGCACCAAGCAGGACTGCACAATCATCGGGTACATATATCCCACTGATGGCATAGATGGATGTTTGCTAAAGACCTCCTTAACTGTTTGCACTCCTGCTAATTATTTTAATAAATGCATAAAGCTTTGATTTGCATTATGTTGTAAATACCTTGTCAGTGTAGGTTGAAAAATGTTACTATCTATCCTACCACTAGGAATTCCCACCGGTGTCATGGTGGTGATGATGATGATGACATTAGGCATTCCAAAACCATCCTAGGTGCCACTGTTTTCTCTAGTCATGATTGTTTTCCTTCCTTCAGTGCTACCACCATGGCAAGATCTCATGTAATGCCTCTCAGCCGTACAGACTTTTGTAGAATGTCCAGATTTTTGCCTCATATTTTTGGTCTGTTCCTCATAAAATTTGTGGTTTTCTGGCAAATCACTGAGGATTGAAGTAATTAAATAATCACATACATTTGAGTTTCAGACTTCATATCCTTCAGAAAATGTACGCTAATGCAAATGCTGTTATTCTAGCAACTTTTAAAGTTTATAAGGTAAGAGAAATACTTAAAATCTGTCCCTATTTTTGACCCTTTGCCCCCCCCCCCATAAATTTGGGCTTTATCCAGATTTCTTGTGTTAAAAAGTTAAGAGGTATGCCCCCCTGCCATTCATACATAATGACCTCATCTTGTATGCCATTCATTCATTGTTCATTCCATCTCCCAGCTTGTCACAGTAGTACTTGGCATACAATGGGCATGCCTCTGACAGGCTGTTGGTTGACATTTCATGGTGTCTGTCCTATTTCATTGGATGTTAAGGCTACTATCTGTCCATGTCCCAGTTGTATTATGTTTAGACATTTGTGGCTGTGTCTCCATTGCATGGTGTCCACAGTGGCAGGCAAGGCACTGTCTGGTAGACTATGTCTTTTATCTGCTATTAAGCTCCTTTGATCTGGCCACTTCAGACTGCTGAAGTTGATTCTCATGCAGATTAGATTTATGCCAGTCAACTTTATATTTACTGTCCCTCTCTCTCCTTCATATTTTTCATCCTTCCAGCTCAAATGTATGTAGCTCATTGATTCTCTTAATGTGGAGCAAATGTAGAACAGTAACCAACAAATGTAAGTAAGAAGCTCTTGGAATCATAAAGATCTGTTTGTTCATACTTATGAAAAGCTCCATTGATAACTTAATATGATACTCTTCTATTTATCATGGATATTTGTTTAAAAACTTGCCAATGAATGTGCAACAAAGACACACAGCAAGTAACAACATGGAATGGGATTTTTTTAAAGATTCAAAATGAGGAAGTGCTCTTCATAATTAGATACAGATAAGAGGTATGCCACCATCCCTCCCCCAACATGCACACACTTTGTCTCACACTTATTGATTGTTTCCTGCTGGAAACACTTTATATCTTGGACTACTAACCTGTTTGACCTTATTTTTCAACTCATTCCTTCTTATAAGCCCCTTTCCTCTGTCTTAACTATAATGATACTTCTTCAGTTTTGAAGACAGTTTGTTTGACCCTACACTCACAGGCAAGTCAGCTTACCAAACGGTCACCATGATAAGCAGTTGAGTAGCCAATAGATCTTCCTGCCACTGTTCCTGGCTATATATTATAGTTAATAAGCTACACTGGAATCCAATAGTATAACTGTTCATCTAAACATTTTTAAAGACACAGTTTTGTAAAACATGGTAATGATCTCAGAGCACGCTCTGGTTGATACACCGCCCCATTTACCTTTTACTTTATTCTGAGTCTTAAAAATAATTTTAATTTGACCATGACCACATTCATTCTCCTTAGCGCAGTCATATTTTTAGTATATTCCTATAATTGTTAATATTCTTTTGCACCTTTCCCATAGTTACGAGTTGTTGTGACATTCTCATCTTTTGCTCTTTTAACTCTCTGTGTACCATTTCACTGCCTTCATTAACTCTTTAACTCTTTTTCATTTAAACAATGAGCTATAACTGTTTTTAAGACACAGTATCCCTTTGCTATCTCTGCGTGTCATTCAACCTCATTTCATTTTCTGCTGGTCTAGTTATATAACAGTTACTTCCTGATAACTCACAAAGGTTCTGCTTTCTCTTATTTAAAGTTACGTCACTATCCTGTATTAACTGCTTTTCCAAAACAGTTGAAGATGTTGTGAGACATTGTCAGAAAATTTTGGAGCTGTAAACTGGCTTCATCTGGTGCATCTACATGCAAGGGATGAATCTATAATTATTTTTATTTATTTACCCCAGGAACTGAAAAACACTATACTGATAAAGTTTCTGTCCACCTATCAGTGCACTGATATGACACCAGTGCCATCCTGAGGACATGAAGTCGCACTGCTTAAATTTTAACTGCCATCAGCATGGTATCACCTCCTTCAATAATCTCTGCGGACGCAACGTTATGAGCGTAATGCGCTTTGCATGGTAAAACCATCTACCTATATGATATGAACCCATTAAGCTGTGGTCAGGTGCTGGCACTGACATAAGTGACAAACAGCATCACCCAGTGAAAATTTTAGTTTGCAATAGCTAAATGTATTTTGCTTGAACAGTTTCAGCAGAGGTGTGGCAGCCTTCATATATAATATAAGTCCGTGTGTCGCTGAATAAATAGCATGCTAGCTTTATAAAATGTTGATATTAATGCTCTGGATCACCAGCACAAGAAATAGGGAGCATTTCTCCCCGGGCCTCCGCTGAAAACAGGATCTGTGGAACCTAGTCGTACATTCTCGGTCAACAAATGTTAAATAAATAAATAAAATAAAATAAAATAATAAAAATGTTTTATTTTTCCAAGTGTCCAATATAGCTGTCCATCTAGAACTATTGGGATTGCTGAAAGGATAACTATTTTAGGCTCTTATTCCTTTAACAATAATGTGTTACAGCTGAATTGATGGAATCCTTCTATTCAGTTGCTAGATATGGAGCATGTTATTTTAATGTATATTATGCTTTTGGGTAAATTATAAGAGCAATAGAGGGTGCACATTATAAAAACAGCATGATAAATACTACAATAATAACTCCACCCCACCCACTACAGAAATGTCCTAATGTACACCATAATTTATGCTTGCCTTCAAAGGATATAACTGTTTATTAGCCATGGAGATAATAAGTATGATATAATCCTGAATATTATTATTTAGTCTTGAATGCTTTTTCTTTTCTTGGATGCAGTCAGAAGAGGGGCTGCAGTCAACTGTCATAGACTGTTAGATATAGTCTATGACAGAAGAATGCCAAAGAAGCTGAAAAGTAAGGTGTACAAAACAGTGATGCGGCCAATGCTACTGTATGGTATGGAAACCTGAGCAGTAAAGGCAGAGCAGTTGAGGAATCTAGAAGTGAGGGATATGAAGTGCCTTAGATGGGTGGCAGTGTGCACACTGTGGGATAGATAAAGAATGAGGACATAAAAGCAGAAACCAAATAGCTCCAACTACAGAAAACATCAAAGAGAACAGATTACTGTGGTATGAGCACATGTGCAGAAAAGCAGAAGAAAAACTGGCGAAGACTTGGGACAGACAGGAAGACAGCAAGAGGAAGTGAGGGTGTCCAGCAAAGAGGTGGATGGACTGTGTAAGAGAAGACCTGTGACAGTCAAGCATGAGTGGCAAAGAAGAAGGAAGAGTGGTATTGAATGGTGACTGCTGACATCATACCCATGCAGAAAATGGGAAAAAGGTGGTTGATGATGATGATGATGATGACATGTGGTCAGTTGCTGGAAACCACATGGAGTACTTCCAAAACAAAATACCTTTACTGTTTCTAACATTTACAGCAATACTTCTTTGACTGAAGACCTGGTGTGACATTTTCTGAACAGATATATACCTTGCACTTAGTGATGACGCCCTTAAGGCAATTAATTACTTTCAACCTACTGCAAGAAATGTTGCTGCTATATACCAATCTCTGTCTCATCTTCTCTGTAGCAAACCGTGGACACTCCATTGATAACTGCCAAAAATATTCAATCAAGGTTGTGTCCCCACAATTATTATAGAATGCCAAATCGGATAGAAAGATATAATGAATAACTCCATTAAGTAGGTCAAGTTTAGTCAGTCTTCAACTACTACTCATCACAGAGATGGCCTGTTCCTCTCCAGTTCAGATGTCTGTGGATAAGGTGGCATTTTATCCAAGTTTTCCAGTTTGTTCCTTTAGCACACCTTTCAAACAAGTTATTTTCATATTTATAAGGTAAAGTAAAGATCAGATTGAAATGGCCTGTATTCAAATGCATCACATCCAACGTGAGCCATTACTGAAACTACATGAGGCTACTATTTCAACAAATTACTTTTAGGTTTAGACATAAATGTTATTCATTCATTCCAGAGCCATTGAGGAAATGTCTCACCTCTTGCTTCCTACATAAATACCAGTAACTTTCTGCCCTTTCATAAAAGTTCATGATATATATTTATATTAATTATCTTATGTATGGTTATCATGTTAAATGATCAACACAAAAACATTGGCAACAACACAACAACCATTTATACTATCTACAACACAGTGACACACAGTACATTGAAAAGGAATCAAATTTCCTTTTCAGATGTATTTCCCATAACCCTACCACACATTGAGCTTAAATTTGTCTGAACAATGACAGTGCTATGGAAAGGGCGTTTTTAAGGTAAGCTGCACTTCAGGGTTGAGGCAGAGGCAGGTTAGGGTTTGCATGCATTGCTTAATGCACGCATTACTAAGGTGGAGCAGGGGAGGCTTCACCTCCCCTTCTCTACCTTAGTAATGCATGCTAACCCTAACTCTAACCCTACTCCTAATCGTAACATGCAGCTTACCTTAAAAAGCCCTTTCCATAGCATTACCACTACACAAGGTAGCTTGGATACTCCAAATTTATTCTCCCTGTGTTTCAAAATGTCCTCCTTTTCTAAAACTGCCCATAATGCATGGATACTCCCTTATGAGGAACTGACCCACTAGAAAAAAAAATCCTTCCCAAATAAATCATCTTTTGAATTAAGTCTTCCAGCTCTCACAAACTGTCTTTTAACAATGTTCTTTTTTATAGATATTAGATGGGAAATTCTAAAATGTAAATATCCATTAGAAAGTTCTCTTTCTATCTATTTTGGAGGCTAACCTACCATCTAATGTCTCTTCATAAATCATCACATCCAAATAAATAATATCTTCCATATTGCATGGTTTACATGGTTTTGCAACATGGAACAAATTAGTTATTTTTTTCTAATTCACGGTTATTCTTGTCTTTACTACCCATTCTGACAGATGTTTTTACTTGTCTACCAGCCTCTCAGAGAAGAACCATGTCCTAATATCTCTGTGTTGCTCTAGTCTCTTACTCTGGTAGGCATGGTATCCTACTTGACTTGTCTTTTCTTTCACGACAAATTCCATCATACTTCCCTGCTAGGCTTTGTGTAACAAAATCATACCCTGTCTTTCTAATACACTAAAGTGAGTTCATGTTCTCCTAATCTCTTTCCTAAAATGTTGCTCCCATCACCATTACAACTCTGATTCATCTTTATAATATATGCAGAAGTGTGCCCTCTTTCTTCCAGTAAGGCTACCAGAATTGTAAATGGTACTACACCCGTGGTCTCACAAGGGTCAGTTAGAGGGGATCACCACACACATGCTTTATTTGGCAAAAAATAAATAAATAAAATAAAATAAAATGTGATATAATATAAAAGTGTAATACTGAATCTCATTATAAAACAAGCGGCACAAATGAACACCTAATCAGATTTCCATTACATAACACTTATTTTGAAAGGAGTATGCAATCCCTCTGTAATTCTATATCCCTATTTTTTTAAATACTATAACTCTATAGTTATTCACCCGTGGAGAAATGGGACGTCCAGAAAAGTAAATGTGTGCCCACAGTGTTTTGCTTCTTTGGTCTGCACATCTCTCCATTCCTTGGATTTTATATTTTTACCATAACAGCTGATGTTCATCACACTGATCACTGTTACAGTAGCCTTAGCTATACGGGTTATATCCTGCCAAGGATATAACAGGGAGCTAGCTTCCAGCTTCCATGTGCCCAAACTGTCAGAGAAGCTGACTAAAAGACAAGTTTGGGAACCAGACCCTTCAGAATCCTTCATAACCTTACTGCCACCAAAGAATACACTCTTCTGAGTCTTTCAAAGCTCGATGGTTGTCTGCTCCGCTCTTTTGCTGCACAGGTAAGTTCCTTTGGTGATAAACATACAGTTTGCTTAGTATTTCTACTTTCCTCTTCAAGAAAGTTATTTTAAAGTTAGGAGTTTGTGTTTTAATGGGATGTCATGTGACTGGACTGTACTTTTAAAGAAACACGCTCTTTTTTTCCTATCAGTTTAAAAGTTGTTTAAAGTAACTGGAAACTATTTTTTCTGTTGAGAAATTGCGTTTATTTAACTGTGAGGGGTTGGCATAATGTTTTAAAGTGTTTTTACTGTATTTATATGTTGGAAAAAGTGACTTTTTAAATACTTTTTATTTTTACTGGCATCTGCTGCATGTTTTCTCTGGGAAAGAGGCACTATTTTTGGCTTGACCATGGAACAAACTGTCAGTCCTATGGTAATTCCTTCTTCCTACCACAAAAAGAAAAAGTTAAGCAAACAGCCTTTGCCACCATAGCAGGCTAGCAGTTTGCCTCAGCCGCAGGTGGGTGACTCAGCTGTGGCCATTTGTTGTACCTCAGACCACTCATCATTTACTCTGAATCCCTTTGATGAGCACCTGCATCCACTATGGACCAGGTGTTAGCCATCCTCTGTGGCTGTTGTGGTCCTCTCAGTGAGAAAGAAAGAGACACTCTTATTGGTCCTGTGACAGGGAACAGGGAATGCTCCAGTGTTTTGTTAGAATATTGTGGCCATCTCTAGCAAAGCTGCTTCTGCCATTAATACCATTGTTGGCCCCATTTTTCCTGTCAAAAAGAAAGATGAAACTAAGCATGTATCTACTCCTCCTCAAATTTCCTTAGACAGGAGTAGTTTACCAAGTCTTACTCGTGGTTTTATTCAGATTATTGATCTTTTTGTAAGTTAGCTTCTGGTAAAAGAAAGAGGAATAATTCCTTTCATGAAGAGATTCAAGACTCTGAATCTGAATAGGAGGATAAAGGTGTAGATGCAGGATATTTTTCTCATGTTGCTGATTCAGACTCAGAGAAGAGTTCAGTTTCTGATTCTTCATGTGGAGGATTCACTTTCGCTGAGAATATTGCTAGAATGTGCCAGTGTTTTCATTGGGAGGACATTGATGTTTATCAGTCCCTCAGAAAATACTATGAGCTGTTACAGAAAGAATTTCCAGATCCTGCACTCATACCTCCAGCTTTGTCTGCCTTGGAGGATGTGTGTGTTACTGCCTGTAATTGTCCTCAAGTCAGCCAACTGCTCCTAAAAAAAAGGCAGATGGGATGTATAAAGTTTCTTAGTCTTCTAAGTTTTTATATACTCTTCCCAAACCTAACCCAGCAGTTATAGCTTTAGTTAATCCTACTGCTGCTAAACATTTAGTTCATACCAATCCTACTCTTTTTGATAAGGATGGGAAGATTATTGACAGTATGATAAATAAATATATGCTTCTGAAATTTTGAGTTTCAGAATTTTGAATTGTCAGGCTTATTCGTTAAGGTTTGTCCTGACTACTTGTGAAATTTTGAGGGATGTTTGTTTGCAGTTTCTTCTTGTGAGGAAAAATATGCTTTAAATAATTTATTTCCTTCTGTTGTTCATTATTATTATACACAGTGTGTGCATGACTTTGCTGATATTTCTTCAAGGGCTATAGCCACTGGTACTGTTTTCAGCAGGTCTGCATGACTGTGGTCTCATAACCTCCAAGATGATGTTATACTCCTTTGGATAAAGATTTGGTTTTTGGCCCCTCAGCTTCAGAGGTGATCAAAAAGTGTGATGAAGGGGCAATGTGAAAAAAAAGAATATCTAAGATATTTCAGCCCTCCTTTTCCAAATTTTCCAATGGATTCTCTAATTCCTCATCCAACTATATTAAGAAACAAATTAAACAGTCTAAAAAATGCAGATAAACAGATGCTTAAGAAGAAATGGCAAGGGGATTCCAAGAAGAATCATGGGAATTCACAAAACCAAGGGCAGTCCAATAAGTCAGAATGACTATTTAAAAGACTTTTCCTCCCTCCCACCCTGGCACCCCTTTTTGTCTTCCAGAAAGTCGAGTTTCCGCTTTCCTCTATGGCATCAGATAGTTTTAGACAAATGGGTTCTGAAGATCAGTCATCATGGTTAGAGATGGCAGGGGAGGAAAGTCCTCCTTTACAGGGGGTGATTCCTCATCCTCCAGATCAGACTTTTTTATATCCACCTTTCCTTCATCACATGCTGTCCCAAGGAGCGACAAAAATCAGGTTCCTCCTTCTCAGGAGGGAATGGGGTTTTATTCAAAGGTGTTGCTAGTGCCAAAGAAAGAAAATGCTTAGAGACAATTTCTGAATCTTTCTTCCCTAAACCTGCTTGTGATAGTTGCCAAATTCAAAATGATATCACTTCATAACCTATTACCTGTTCTACCTCATTCAAGTTTCCTGGTAACACTAGAATTAAAATATACTTATCATCGCATCCCTATTTACCCAGATTTTAGGCATTTCTTAAGCTATTCTGTGTCTCAATCACATTATTAGTCCTTAACCTTTGGACTATCCACTGCTCCAAGAGTTTTCTCAAAGTGTCTAGTTCCAGTTATAGCAAATTGCAGGCTAAAGCGTATCCATATTTTTCCATATTTAGATGACTTGGTTATATTTGCAGAATCTTTTTCAAATTGTCAGAAATCTGTCTCTCTCATGGGTGAGAGATCTCTTACACAATCTAGGATTCCAAAAGAACATTCAAAGGTTGTTCTTGACTCCTTTACACAGGATTGTGGCGTATCTAGGATGTCAACTAGACACCACAATTCAAAGAACTTTTCTTTCCCAGAAAAAAAATAAGATCAATAGCCTGATCTATTTTAGGGTTTCCACTCAGACTTTGGTCATGCAAGGGGAATACCTCAATATTTTGGGTCTCGTGGCTTCTGTGATTCTCATGATACCCCTGGCAAGACTCCACATGAGAGAGATATAGTGGTATCCGAAGAGTCTTTGGTCCCAGAACCAGCACGCTTTGTCTTTTCAAATCTCAGTGCTGGTGTTAGTCAGAACAGAAATCACTTGGTGGAGATAAGATATATTCCTAAATTCAAGTCTCACCTTCATTTTCTATGTTCCAAAGCAGTCAGTCACCACAGATGTCTCAGACTTTACCTGGGGAGCAGTTTCAGGAGGGATAAAAGTGCAAGGTGTGTGGGATACCAAGGGCAGATGAAAGCGCATAAATATAAAAGGGATGCTTGTCCTGATCAAGGCACTCAGCTCTATGAATCATCTTTGGTCTCCAGGACCTCTTCAGGCTGTATCAGACAATACCACAGTCATGCGGTAGATAAAAAAGCAAGCGGGAACC
Source organism: Protopterus annectens (assembly GCF_019279795.1). Classification (NCBI taxonomy): domain Eukaryota; kingdom Metazoa; phylum Chordata; order Ceratodontiformes; family Protopteridae; genus Protopterus; species Protopterus annectens. Next base: position 1,400,592,633 of record NC_056743.1, on the reverse strand, counting down.
TTGTCAGACCTCTTTTCAAGCTAGCTGTGTTAGCTTGAGATTTAGCTTCACAGCACAGTCTTACTCTACAGGTATCATGCATTCCATCATAACATAACTGTGTCACACTAGCTGAGTAGGACAACGGCAGACCCACATGAATGGAGACTACGTTAGGGGGTCTTCAGAGATTTATCCCATGTGTGGGGAGTTCCTCAAGTAGACCCTGTTGCCTTCTGTCTCTAGATAATCAGCTGGCAAGATTCTGATCCAGTACTCTGTGCAAGAAGGCCTGAATGACAGGTGCCTTTCCTTTTCCTTAGACAAGAATGTTCCTGTATGCCTTTCAAATCTTTCTGCTAATATCTAGGATAATTCTGAAAATTCAGAAGGAATCTCTAAAGATCACTGTGGTGTCTCCGTTCTGGCCCAGGCTACCATGGTTCTTACTTCTTTTGGAAATGGCCAGGGGCAATTACCACAAGTTTCCTCACAGATTGGATCTAGTCATCCAAGAACAAGGGTGCTTGATGCACCCTAACATCAACTGCCTGGATGATAGGGTCTTAATTCTTTTTACGCACCTCTTTATTGAGGACCTGCAGCAGGTACTAATGGAGGCAAGAAAACCTGCTACTAGAAAATCATATATTAGCAAATGGAAAAGGTTTTCTAGTTGGTGCCAGCAATATGACCAGCAGCCATTCAGGGCTAGTTGTTCTATGGTTTTACAATACTTGTGCAAGTCACTACCCTATGGCCTTTCTTAATCCTCTGTCAAGGTTAATTTATTACCATTTCAGTATGCCTGCCCATTGATCCCCCTCTTTCTATGCAATCATGTGTCAAAATGTTTTGAAAGGGGTTTTGCATAAAAGGCCTCTAAAAAAACTGTTGAACGTTCCTTGGGATCTTAGTTTTGTGTTAGAGAAGCTTGTACTTACTCCATTCGAACCAGCCAACTTGGTTGATCTGAAGTTCTTAACATGTAAAACAGTTTTACTGACTGCTCTGATGTCTGCTAAAATAGTATATTAGTTGCATGCTCTTATGGTAAGTCAATCCTACATCATTACCCGCAGGGGCAGAGTTTCTTTGAGAACTAACCCTTCTTTCAAAAAAACAAAGAAACACAAAGCCTAACTAAGTACCAAGAACTGCGCAACCGTGCAAAAAAATGCATTAGGCTGGACAAAAAAATCCTACTACACAACTTTACAAACTAAATACCAACACAACTCCCAAAAATTTTGGAAAATATAAACCAGCTACTAAAATCCACCCAAAAGGCTACTCCCAAACCAACCACCCCTGACACTAAATCTCCCATCGAAACACAATTCAACTCCCACTTTGTTCTATCCTTAGTATCACAGGACAGTTCCTTCCTCACTACCCCCCCAACACAAATAACACTAATGCAAGCTTTACCCTCAAAACAGTTTCCACCACTTCAATCAAAAGCATGCTCTCCAAACTAAAAACCTCATCAACAGCAGCCGACCTACTCCCCAGCTATTTCTTGAAACTCACAGCAGATGCTATTCCTATCCCAGTCTCCACTCTCATAAACAGATCAGTTGTTGAAAACTATGTGCCCAAACTCTGGAAAATATCCTATGTTACACCCATACATGAAGGCGGGATCTCCACTGAACTTAATAACTACAGACCCATTGCTTTACTCTCCCCCCTGGCCAAAATCCTAGAAAAATGCATCCATACCCAGATGTCAAACTATCTCCTAGACAGCAACATCCTGTCACCTATTCAGCATGGTTTCAGACCTGCCCATAGTACTACTACAGCCCTCCTCTGCTTCACAGACACAGTAAACCATCTCAAAAATGAAGGCCTACAGGTGTCATCTCTTTTTTTGGATATGTCCAAAGCATTTGACACACTCTCACACCAAATACTGCTAAACAAACTAAACCAATATCACCTATCAATTCCACTCTTACCTGGTTCCAAAGCTACTTAACTGACAGGTACCAAGCTGTGAAATGGAAACATTCTCTCTCTCCTCAGCTGCCCATAACTATAGGAGTCCCACAGGGTTCTGTCTTAGGACCACTACTATTCACAGTCTTCACAAATGACCTCCATACCTCCACACAGCATGCATCTATCATTCAGTATGCAGATGACACTACCTTAATCTGTGCTGCACAAAACATTCCCACCCTCCTGCAAACAACTCAACTAACATTCTCTGATGTTGAAAACTACCTTACCAAAGCCCAACTTATCCTCAATCCAAAGAAAACTCAGCTTATGATTATAACCAGTTCTAACAAAAACATTAACAGTCAATTCACTATCTACTCCACAAATGCTACTCCAATCACTCCAGTGGCACAGGCTAAGCTATTGGGAATAATCATAGACTCCCACCTAAAATTTGATAGTCATCTCAACTTAACTATTAAAAAAATACATGCCAAACTGGGATCACTCTACCGTATCAAACCATTTCTTACCAACAACACAAGATCAGCCATTGCTCGCTTCCAACTTCTATCCACCCTACTCTATGCATCTCCCATTCTGACTAATCTCAACAAAACTGAACTAAGCAAAATGGAAGCCTGCTATAACAGAATTGCCCGTTTTGCTGCAAATTGCTCATGTAGAACTCATCACTGCACTACTTTGAGACAGCTCCACTAGCTTGAACTGCCCAACCTCCTAACCTATAATCAGCTCTGCCTCTGTCATTTTATCTATTACCTCCCCAGTAAGTGTCCTGCTCTCAAAAACCTAGTACAACATCACTCAGCCAAAAGGCCTCTTAGATCATCAAGCAAACTACTACTAGAAGTCACCAACAGCTACAATAGCTTTGGAGATGCGCTATATAGTAGTTAAGTGGCTAAAAAATGGAACTCTGTCCCTATTAGCATTCAAAACACATCATCCAAAGCCTCTTTTAAAGACCTCATCAGGCAACATCTTAAGCAAAGTTGTCAGTGCCCTGATTGCTCCCCAGGCTAGTGAAAGCAGATAAGGTACACATGCTAAATCTAGAGTACTTGATGATAGTTTTCAATCTTACTCACAAACACTGGCTAATCTACAATATATGTACTGTACCTGAGTACTATGTATGTATTCTACCTATGTTCCAAATTTCAACTGTACACCACAAATCTATTAATTACCTTTATTTTTAAATTAATATTGTTTTGTTTGTTCTCTCCACTGTAATTGTTGATGTGCCGCATAACACTGTAAAAACATGTCTCTTGTAATTTGTGTGTATACTGATCATGTCTAAATAACTAAATGTGTCTGTAATTTTTCTTTGTGGAGCTTTTCTCCCCAGGCCTCTGCTGAAAAAGGGCCTTTTCGGCTCAGTCAGACACCCCCCGGTTAACAAATGTAAAATAAAAGAAAATAAAATTTTATGCATAAAGAGGTAATTTAAGCCAAAATATTCATCTCTCTGTTCCTTTCCTGCACACAAAAATTGAGATAGAAAGGATACTCTATACCTTAGACCTCCACAGTCAACTCTGGTACTATACTGACAGAAATAAATCTTTCAGATCTTTGGATCAATTGTTTACTGCTTGTGAATGCAAGAAGAAGGAACAGCCTGTGCTCATACTCCGATATGAGTTCAGGCAAGCAGCTGGGAAGGGAGTAGGAAGAGTGAAAGTGTAGATTAGGGAAGCAATCAAAACAGGGATTTAGGTTTAAGGAGTGGAAGGGGATTTTTAAAGTAAGGGAGTGGGAAGGGATTTTTAATGTTAAGGAACAGGAAATGGGTGTTAGGGTTATGGAGCAGGAAATGAGTTTTAGGGTTTGGGAGTGTTCAAAGATTTTAAATTTAAAACAGGGGTTGGAGTTTCAGGGTAAGAAACTGAAAACTTGGGTTAGGAACTGAGTGGAAGTTTTAGGGTTAGAAATAGGGCTCTATAGGGTTATGCAGTTTTATAAGGTTGGGAGGGCGAACTAATTGTGGGAGACTGGATTAGTGAGATTTAGAGCACTTGTTTTTTTTGTATTAGTGGCAGAGAACAAATGTATTGCATGTTACTAACACTCAAAGATTATATATATATATATATATATATATATATATATATATATACACATATATATATGTATAGATTTATTTCATATGTTCGACACTTCAAACTGCTGAATTTCATATGGCCGAGACCATACGATCGACATTTGAAATGTCAAATATATGAAATACAAAAGTAAAAAACAACAAACACTTACCTAAACACTGCTACCAGCCCCCTGCACCCCCCAAACCCCCTGTAACTTAAATATACCAACTCCAAGATTGCACTACAATGCAGGAATGGAGAGCTTTCCATTCCGTACTGTATGGAAATGCCGGTTCAGCATTGTCGTCATTTCAAATGTCGATCATATGGTCTCGGTCATATGAAACTCAGCATTTTGAAGTGTCAGCAATGTGAAGAGGACCTATATATATATATATATATATATATATATATATATATCCCTATCAGATTGCCAAAAACTCATTTCGCTGAATTTCATTTCACCCAGACCAAATCGTCAAAAGCACAAATCGCCGAAAATTCATTTTGCTGAAAACTCATTTCACCAAAAATATTAGTAGCAGTGTATATGTCCTTTTCCCCACTGTAGTGCGATCCTGGAGTTAGAATATATAGTTGGTGAGGTGTAGGGGGTACAGCTTGGTGTTATACTATTCAGTTTCTGTTAAGAGGGTAAGTAAGTAGATTTTAATCAAACTGTGCCCTGCACACACCCCCAACTATATATTCTAACTCCAGGATTGCACTACAATGGGGAAAGGGCATATACACTGCCATTACTATTCTTGGTGAAATTAGTTTTCGGCAAAATGAGTTTTCAGCGATTTGGTCTGGGTGAAATGAAATTTGACGAAATGAAGCAGCTCCATATATATATATACATATATATATATATATATATATATATATATATATATATATATATATATATATATATAAGGCTTTGTCTACCTGGTGTTCTGCATGTCAGGTAAAAGTTAACATGTTATCTAAAATAATCCCCATATATGTTTGTACTTTGGTTGTAGTAATGACTATTACCTGGAATATACTAGGATCTTAAAAGTTAGCTTCTTCCAGGTAGTCAATTCCAGAAATGAGAAAAATCACTCTTAAGTTGTCTCTTCAAAGTGTTGGGATCTCTGTGATGCCTTAAATGCACAATATCATCTGTGTAAAGAATGCATTGATATTTGTGGTGTCATAGGATAGATTGTTAATGAGAAAAGAGGACGTTAGAGCTCTCTCCACCAGTATCTGTGATACTCCTTTAGTTATTATCCTTATTTCTCAGAGTAAATTACAAAGGTAGACTTCAAAAGGTTCTGTCCTTGAGGTAATCTCTGAAGCATTAGGTTACCTCTTCCGCTAATCCAGCTTTGTTCAAATGCTGAAGTAGTAATTGATGGTCCACAATTTCAAGAGCTCACCTGAGATCTAAGTAAGTAAGTGTCAGTAAGCAAACTGTCATTCATATCTTTTATGATCTGGTTAGTCAGAGTGTATGATGCTGTTAAGGTTCTGTAGTTCCACATTACTTTTCTGTTAGCATGTCATATTTTTGAATAGGTTCTAATATTTGTCTATAGAAATATTTTTTCATGATTTTTTGTAATTGGCCAGGAACTGGCAATTGGTCTGTAGTAACTGCCTATAGCAGGGGTAATTATCATGGGAAGGGAGGGATTAAAGAATGTCTTAATTTATTTGTATTTTAGACAATGAGGTGTTATTCTAGCAAGGGGCCTAATTTGTGCATTGGTGTAGGATGGTGCTCAGTACATTGTTGGAAAGTATTAATTCATCAAAGTTGCAGTAACCTCGATATTATAGTAAGTTAAGAGATGCAATGGGATGCCAGGACTTGCCTACCCACTTTTGTTTTGCTTATTTTTTGCTATTACTATTAGTAGTAGTAGGAGGAGTATTTTGTAGTAATATTATTTTTATTATTTCTGTATTTTGTATACTTGATAATTTGGATATTGGCTGTATGCCTGAGTTTACTTTTGCTGGTGTACTCTTAAAATCATTGGCTATTTCATTTTTACTGGTGCTTTCAACAAGATTATGTATGTTTCTTCTATTTTGACCAACTTGGACCTTGTTTGACTTGACCTTTTTAACTAATTTGTTTGGAGACTGGGCTATTCCATTCACTGCTTTCAGCTATATTCCTTGTCAAAGGCACACACACAATAAAACTGTACTGTGAGTGAGAGCAATTACTGCATGTGCTGAGTAAAGTAATAAAAAATAATTTACAATGTATTCAGATAAAAAGACAGATATTCTAGTTAAGAGCTGCAAGAAAAGTATTAACAATACATATAGACTGACTAAAATGTTGAAAAGTAAGTTCTTATAGTTAAAAGAGCTTGAGAAATAAGATCTTCAAGTGATCCTTTTAGGTTAGGAATGTCAGAGTAGACAGCAGTGATAGACTCTGTGAATGTTATATTGCCATATTTAAATATAAGGCCTAAAAAACATACAGTGATTTAACAGCTTCAGTAAGCAATATTAACTTAAAGATAATGGCAGCAGAACAAAGTCAATGTTCATGGTTAAGCAGAAGTAATATAACTTCACAGAGATAGTAGTGATATTGAATGTAAGGGAGGATCTCTGAACCAGTTTAGGCAGGAGACTCATCACATGTACTTTAGAGTACAATATTTACTTTCAGTAATGTGTTAATTGCTTACTAGCCAAAATGTGATGCATCATTGCCTGTCTTTTGCAAAGAAATGCCACTTTAAATTCGAATGGAGAAAGGCAACAGTCATCCCTCTGCAAAAATGTGAGCCATCTACAGACCCTGGAAACCACAGACCCATAAGTCTCACTAGTCTTATATGTAAAGCCATGGAAAGAATTATCATGGAGATGATCAACAGAGATATAGTAAACCTCCAGACACTGCACCCAACCTAGTTTGTTTTCATCAGATCATGCCTTCTCAACCTGTGGACTTCTTTGAGAAGATCACCAAAGCAATGGATGCAGGCAAAATCATTCACACTTCCTACCTTGACTTGGCCAAGGCATTTGACACAATAACACACTCAGGCATTGTTGACAAACTCAAGAGGTTAGGTACAAACTCGTATGTCACCCAGTAGACAGCCAACTGGCTCACAGATATGACCCAGGAAGTTGAAATTGGGAAGTCCACCTCTACAAAGAGGCCAGTCACAAGTGGGGTTCCTCAAGGATCAATCCTTGGACCGCTTCTTTTTGGCGTTTACTTCTCAGAAGTCAAGGCCAATGTCAGTGGCCTCTGGCTGACTAAATTTGCAGATGAGTTCAAATTAGGTGCTGTCATTGAATCTTACACTGACATAAATGTTCTCTAGGAGGGGCTGACACAGACAAACAACTGGTTTCAGAGCCATAGACCAAAACTAAATTCCAAGAAATGCATAATAGTATCCTTTGTGAAGTCATACATCCCTGGTAGCTATCATATTGACAACACATCCCTTAGAGATGACCCAGTAGTCAGGGACTTAGGGACACATAGATAGTAATCTAGCCTTTGACCATCACGTGTCTACAGTGGTGAGGAAATTTATAAACAAAGGTATAACATCTAAGTTCAAGGAAGTCATTGTTTCACTGTATTTGGAATTCATCAGTCCTATCATTGAGTACAATGCCCCCTTTGGTATGTACCTAACAAGGCATATCCAACAACTGGAACATCCACAGAGGTTCCTCACTAATAGAATACAAGGCATAAGTAAAATGTCCTATATAGACCACATCAATGATCTATCACTGTATTCTGTCTCCTACAGGCTTTTGAGGGGAGATCTATGCCTGGCATACAAGGCATTGTCAGTCCCCATTCTGATAGACCTCCTGCATATCCACAAAACAAACAGCACCAGAATTACCCATTATAAAGACTTAAACCTTGCCTGTGATATAAATAAAACCTGCTGGAGAGACAGGTATATATCCCAAAGACTACCCCATCAATGGAACAGGTTCCCCATCCATGTGAAGCAGTTCCTCCCTATCCCAATTCAAATGCAACTTGGACAATTGGATGGGAAACCAGAAACTCATCCCTGGTTTGGCACCTATGTCTCTAATGGACACAGGTAACCTGTAAATGGTTCATCTCCCAGGCACATGCTTACACTTATCAAGGGTATCAGAACTTGTCAGAGACTGTGGGATGCATGGTTAGGCTTAAAAAGGCCCTTGTGGTCATTAGCCTAGTAAACATGAACCTATGAATTCTTAACATTAATTCTCTGGTTGAACAATCACAGAGAAATGTTAAAAATCCACATAACCTGAATCACTTCCAACATGCAAATAGAAACCACCCCTGCATTGAAATCCAATGGCAAACAGTGACTGGGAAATTCAGCAGAATACTGAATGTAACAAGTTGAAATCTCATCCATTATACCCTCACTTCAGATTATGTAAATCATTTATTACTTTTGTTGCCTTAGAATGCATGGAATGTGGAAGTTACACAAGTTAGAATAATATTAGCATGGAATTTTCTTGAATGTACCAGGCATGATTTATTTTAATAGACCGCTTTCTTTAAATGCATTTTCAGTTTCAGTTAGCTAAAGATTAATTTTCAGTAATGTATCTTCCTTATCTCTTCCCATTCTAAATGGATTTTACTTTTGCCAGCATATCCCAAGCAATGAAAGATCCATCATTTTTCACTCATCCCTTTGTTTCTTATAGCCCTTATTCAGATTAGAAACACTCACTATTCGATTAGATTCCTGTATAAATTTTCTTTACGTAAGATGGTTACAAAATCCTGCTACTATTTTCACTAAAGTTCTGTATACTAATCAGGGTTACAAAAGTTCCTTCCTTTATCTAATTCGGTATGGCCTAGCTTCATTTGTGTTATGAATGGATTAACATTTTGCAGACTTAAGCTTTATACACTGTGTAAAAGAATTGCTTATTTTGGGCACTTCCCCCTTAAGAAAACCTTATGAATAAACAGTGTAACATTTGTTTTCAGTTCTCTTTTTAACATAGTCTTCTTTTATATATTTATTTAATTACATAGGCTCTTGCTATACGCATATTTGTACCACAAGTGTACCATTTGTCTGGCCTAAGCTTGCAGTGAAATACTTGTGTGCTGTTTACATTCCACCTACAACAGGGTTATACCTTCCTGCAACCTGTACTTTTATGACCAATTCCTATAATAATGTCTGGAGTCTCCCAAGATGGGCAGGCTAGACCAGAGATATGAGACAAAAGATAGTCCATAGGAAAAGAGTGTCACTCCAGCATTTTTGCCGAGCACCATTATCTATAAAAACAACCAGAAACATGTTATAATGGTACCAGAAGATGAGACCATCAAGTCTGAAAGTGTCCAGCATGCTGCTGTGGAAGAGCAGATGACAAATACAAGTAGTGCTGCAGTTTATGACATGGATGAGTTAAAGCTGGAAAGATGTTTATCTGCTGAGCTGCTCAGAGATGAAAGTCTGATGAGGATACAAAGAGCTATACTCACTGGAACTTTGAAAGTAAGAAATATGAACCAAGGCGAACATGAAGTACTTATGGATTATGTAACAAGAATTAGTGAGAATTAGTGAACAAAAATCTGATGGAAATGTATAATTTTTCATCAGATAATCAGCACATTTCAGCTATTGTTGCAGAAGGAATAGAGTAGCTATTATAGCTAGTAGAAGTGTCAAAATCAGTGCTCAGTTAGACCCCAAAAATGAATGAATGATCTCAGGCAGACTACAAGGTAATCCATACAACACTGCTGTGATAGAAATTTATGCTCAGACTGAAGTTGCTGAATAGGAGGAATCCGATCAGTTTTATGTTGCACTACAGCTGTTTTTGGAAATAACAAAACACAGATGCTGCAGTCATCATATGTGACAGGAGTGTTAAAGGTGGCAGTCAAAGTACAACTAGAATAAGAACCAGATTTATCCTTGGAATACAAAGTGGGACACAGACTAGCAGAATTCTGCCAATATAATCAGTATATTGAGTTATGTACTGTTTTTCAAAAGAGTGTTCAGCTATTAAATCCTGTTCTCATGATGTTGCTGCTGCTTTGAATTTAATGTATTACGTGCAACTCCACTGAATTTATCTATTGTATAATATTATTGTATCTCTCCATTACTTATTTGGCCCATGTTGTGGCTGAAAAGAGTCCTTGGGCCATTTTACTTAGTTAACAAATAAATGTTAAATAAATACTGCACTTGTAATCTCTGATATTTTGTTTGCATCACATATGGTGCTTTTATTACCAGTTACTCCACTGAAAAGGAATATTTTTATATGGCCACTCAGACCTCCCCAGTAAACAAATGGAAATAAATAAATAAATATAGTGACCACTCTCTATTGACAGTTTAAGAGATGGCTTTACATATAGTTACCACCAGATGATCAATAATGAAATCAGATTGATAATATATTTTGTAGTCTCTCATGGCAGAGTTCTATAAAACTAAAAAAAAAGCTGTCTGTGACTCAAACATAAACTTTTTACTGCAAAGTTTAGAATTAAATTAAAGAAAACAACATGAACATCTAGGCAAGTGAGGCACAGTATTCCAAGTAAATATGTTTTAGAGGTGATAAATAGATTTAAGGGATTAGGCCTGGCGGACAGAACACCCAAAGATCTATGGAAAGAAGTCAAAAATCAAAGAATATTCCAAATGAAAAGAAGATTACACAGGTAAAATGTAACGTTAGAGCCAAGGAAAGAATGATAGCAAAAGGTAATGAAGATGGGGAAAAATATATCAAAACACAATGCAGAGCTTCACAGAATAGTTAGGAAATCATTCTATGTTGCACAACTTATAAACAAAGGCATGGCATCTAACTCCAAGGAAGTCATTTTTCCACTGTATTCGACATTCATTTGACCTATTACTGAGTACAATGCCCTCTTTGGTATGTATCTAACCAGGCAAATCCAAAAACTGGAACATCCACAGAGATTCCTCACTAAAAGAATACAGGGTGTAAGTAAAATGTCCTACGCAGACCGCCTCAGGGCCCTATCCCTGGATTCTGTCTCCTACAGGCTGTTGAAGGGAGATCTATGCCTGGCATAAAGGGCATTGTCAGACCCCATTCTGATGGACCTCCTGCATATCCACAAAACAAACAGCACCAGAATTACCTGTTATAAAGACTTAAACCTTGCCTGTGATATAAATACTGTATGCTGGAAAGATAGGTATGTATCTCAGAGACTTCCCTGTCTATTGAACAGACTCGCCATCCATATGAAGCAGAGTTCCTCCCTAATGCAATTCAAGTGCAACTTGGACAATTGCATGGGAAACTGGAACTTCGTCCCTGGTTTGGCACCTATGTCTCTAATGGACACAGGTAACCTGTAAATGGTTCATCTCCCAGGCCCATGCTTACACTTATCAAGGGTATCAGAACTTGGCAGAGATTTGGGATGCATGGCTAGGCTTAAAAGGTCCTTGTGTTCATTAGTCTAGTAAACGCCTATGAACCTAAATAAGGAAGTTTATGGAAGATGACAAAAGAATGAGAAAGTCAATAAACCATTTCAAGGAGACTGATGATATTAAGGGAAACTTTCAGGTAAAAACAGGGCAGTATAAAAGACAAATTGAGAGTGACCTAACACAAGAAGAAGATTATATTAAGAAGATATGTCACAAATGCAGACAAACTGTATAAAAATGGTCTTAACATGATGGAGAATGCTAATACTGCTAGATGCGGATGATATATTTATTATTTTATTTCAGATCTTTATTGCAGTAGATAAGCTGTTATTGTGTACTGATTTTGTAACTTAAACAGCCTTACACTCACATCCACACATGCAGAAAATGTGATTTTGTATAACTAATTGAGGCAATTCATATGCCTGTAATTTTTCCTTTGTAGAGTTGACCAAAGCAGGCACAGGGAGCCAGTTTACTGGGCAGTTGTATGGTAGAACATACACTTTTATTTCCTGACTCAGATTAAGTTTATACACAATAGTAATCCACAGTTGTTAACAAAGTCTATAGAAGTGTTTGTTTTCATTGTTTATAGGTTGGTTGCTGTTATAGTATACTGGTTAGAGTATAAGTTCTAAGCACATCGTAATAACTTCAAATCCTATGAACCAATCAACAGAAATATACAGGCTAGTGGTATGTAGTAATCCCCAGAGTCCTCATGGCACCTTATTTGCTATGTGGAGCACAAAGTGGGTCTCCTCAGGTGTTAAAACATATGCCACAATTGAGCACATAAGTAAACTCAATTTACATGTCATATTTTACAGGAAACAAAAATAAAAAGGACAAAGGCAGGCTCAAGTTTGTCAAAATGGAAAGGCCAAACAGTAATCTTGTGCAAGATCTTCTAAAAGAGGAGTCACTGTTTTAATTTACCAGGATCAGTGATGGACTGTGTATCAGTCATACACAGCTGATCCATGTCTCTGGATACTTCTCAGGGTTAACACTCCACAGGGTACCCTGGTATTAGCTAATGCATTGGCCATAATGAGGATGACCCTGTATCAATAGACTATTTCAGGGAAAAAACTAAAACCTTTATGTAATTACTTATTTATGAATTATTTAGTTATTGACATTTTATACAAGAAAAGTCTGACTGGGTAGAAGCCCATTTTGAGTGGATGCCTGGGGAGAAAAGCTCTGAATTTTATAAAACATTTTAAGAACAATAATTTCACAATTTTCAAAAATAAAACAAAAACATTTGAAATTTAAATAATTATAACAAATTAGACACAATATAAAAACATTGGTTAAAAAAAATCTATACAAGATATATGACAATCGTTTACTATTCATAGAAACTTTAGACAGTTTGTAGAGAAAGTAAAGTAAGTTAGGTTAATACAAATGGGAATTGCAATATGAGGTGAGGGAAAAACAAGCTTAAGGTATATTTAGAAAGAAAGTTGGGTAAGAGAATTAGATAGCAGTAAGGAAGTAAGTGAAAAAGGAAGAGTAAGAAAAAATACTTGCTCAGATTTAGGGATATACTTTATCCTGGATTTGAACAGGAAGAGAGACAGATTTTATTCATCCTTCCAGTGTGGATTGGTTATTGCAGGGATTTTAATGTAGTCAGAGACCTTTATATATAGAATTCCCAGTGGTATTTTTTGTCTTCTTAAATATAAATATTAGAAAATGTTTTGATGAATTACAGCTGTTGGATGCAAGGAGAACATTAAATCCATCTAAACTAGACTGTACATATAATGCAATGGGTGTGATTAATAATTTGGACTTCTGGTAGGTGAATACATGGGTATTACCTACTGCCACCTCAGTCGAGATACAACTGGCTGCCCTTTCTGATCATTCCATTGTCATGCTTTGATACACTCCAAAATTACATTATAAATGATCATACAAGTTGAAGTTATACTTTTTATTAGTGCAATGCAGAGATTCTGCAGGTATATTATCACAGAAATTAGTGACTTTCTGGGATACTTATTCATCACAAGTCCCAGATGTTTTTGCCATAACAGAATTAGTTAAACAAAAATGCAGAGAGTATGAAAAAGTTATCCAGGAGCAGTGAGACTGTGGAAAATTAAAAACAAAAAAAAAAAACTAAGTAGGAGACAAAGCAATTGCAATACATACCCTGCATGAAAAACGGGAAAGATTTAAGTTATTTCAATTGAGTATAAATAACCTCTAATAAAAGTTATAGTGTAGAAAAATACAAGGAGCATGCAAAAAATGCTCACATTCCAGACATCTAGTTGGACCCTTACAAAATAAAATCACATTTTAGTAAAAAGGCCAGCGGGATAGGGAGATCGCTTACTGGGCAGATGATATTCCCCCCACAGAGGTTCTGGCAAACATGGTGCATCTCTTATAAACCTTTATAGGGATAGCTATTATTGTACATATAGTACATGATAGTAAATCAATGGGTTCAACATTGATTTTGACAGGATGTTTATTAGCCAAGTGTTCTGCTCCCTTTTATGTTTATTTTATCAAGCTACTTTGAACAAACACTTCCTAGCACATATTATACAGATAAAAGTTATAATGTTACTAAAACCTATAAAGACCATTTAGTAGCAGCAAGTTATTGGCCAGTTTTATTACTGAACCCTGATTTGAAGACTTATACTAAGATTTTGGCCATGAGAATGGAAAGAGTTATTGATAAGATAATTTCAACCAACCATCCATGTTTCATTTGGGGACAATTCAAAGGCCCTGATGTACTATGAAAGTGAGTAAATTTACAACAGATCTGTCAAACTAATTGTGACAATGTGAGGTACTGCCATCTGTGCTAGGGAGAATGGGGCAGTGCATGTGTAACATATGGCAGCATAGTTAGCTGGAGTTTTGTAAATAATTTTGTGTCATTTGACTATCACACTGACTTCTACAGATGCTTGTGTAAAAAATGTATCAACAGTGTTATTAAAATGGATTACATGTATATGTTTAAACAAATAATTCTTGAAGAGAAAAGTAGAAGTTTTTGAAATTGTTCTATAATGTTCTAATACTGCAACAGATCTTAGCAAAGTTCTGAGTGTGTATTGCACTAGGGTCAAGTGATCAAATGTGATGTCATTCTATGACCAGCACTGAGAGGATGAAACTCTCACAGCAGTCTTTTTTCTTTACTTTGGAACCAGATATAAAAGATCAATGTCAGTTATCACAGGTAGTTTAGTTCCGTTCAGTTCAGTTTTAGTTGGAAGCTCATCACCTTGCCTTGTGGGCGTAAGCATCTCAGCATATAATCTTGCCTTGCTGTATTAATTAAGTTAGCTAGGGAATAGTTATTCTTTAGACAGTCAGGAAATACAGGGAGATTAGTTAAGTAGTGTTTTTCTGCATCTGTTTGAATCTTTCCAATTGTGTTATTTTTATTTCACCTGTTATTGAAACTCTGGTGTTTATTGTACTTAGATATTTAGTATTCTCAAGTTTTCTATTTTACTATTTATTAGGAAATATTTTTATACTTTTCATTGTGGCTGGTCTTTTAATACTTTTAACATCTTGAGAGTACCTGTGCTTATTTTAGTAACACCTTGGCCACTCTGAAAAGCCTGGCTGCTTTGGTTGCACTCTACCATTTATATTAGTATTGATTTTACTCAGCATAATTGGCTACCCTTGTAACAGCCTAAGAATGGTTGCCTAGTGGCAGCATGGTTACCTTATAGTCTGTGCAGAAAGGGTACTAGTAAATCTGTACCAGCCTTTCCCAAGGGAGTGTGTGTGTGTGTGTGTGTGTGTGCATGCAAAAAATGCTCACATTCCAGACATCTAGTTGGACCCTTACAAAATAAAATCACATTTTAGTAAAAAGGCCAGCGGGACAGGGAGATCGCTTACTGGGCAGATGATATTCCCCCCACAGAGGTTCTGGCAAACATGGTGCATCTCTTATAAACCTTTATAGGGATAGCTATTATTGTACATATAGTACATGATAGTAAATCAATGGGCTCAACATTGATTTTGACAGGATGTTTATTAGCCAAGTGTCCTGCTCCCTTTTAATGTTTATTTTATCAAGCTACTTTGAACAAACACTTCCTAGAACAAATTATACAGATAAAAGTTATAATGTTACTAAAACCTATAAAGACCATTTAGTAGCAGCAAGTTATTGGCCAGTTTTATTACTGAACCCTGATTTGAAGACTTATACTAAGATTTTGGCCATGAGAATGGAAAGAGTTATTGATAAGATAATTTCAACCAACCATCCATGTTTCATTTGGGGACAATTCAAAGGCCCTGATGTACTATGAAAGTGTCAAACTAATTATGACAATGTGAGGTACTGCCATCTGTGCTAGGGAGAATGGGGCAGTGCATGTGTAACATATGGCAGCATAGTTAGCTGGAGTTTTGTAAATAATTTTGTGTCATTTGACTATCACACTGACTTCTACAGATGCTTGTGTAAAAAATGTATCAATAGTGTTATTAAAACGGATTACATGTATATGTTTAAACAAATAATTCTTGAAGAGAAAAGTAGAAGTTTTTGAAATTGTTCCATAATGTTCTAATACTGCAACAGATCTTAGCAAAGTTCTGAGTGTGTATTGTACTAGGGTCAAGTGATCAAATGTGATGTCATTCTATGACCAGCACTGAGAGGATGAAACTCTCACAGTAGTCTTTTTTGTTTACTTTGGAACCAGATATAAAAGATCAATGTCAGTTATCACAGGTAGTTTAGTTCAGTTCAGTTCAGTTTTAGTTGGAAGCTCATCACCTTGCCTTGTGGGCATAAGCATCTCAGCATATAATCTTGCCTTGCTGTATTAATTAAGTTAGCTAGGGAATAGTTATTCTTTAGACAGTCAGGAAATACAGGGAGATTAGTTAAGTAGTGTTTTTCTGCATCTGTTTGAATCTTTCCAATTGTGTTATTTTTATTTCACCTGTTATTGAAACTCTGGTGTTTATTGTACTTAGATATTTAGTATTCTCAAGTTTTCTATTTTACTATTTATTAGGAAATATTTTTATACTTTTCATTGTGGCTGGTCTTTTAATACTTTTAACATCTTGAGAGTACCTGTGCTTATTTTAGTAACACCTTGGCCACTCTAAAAAGCCTGGCTGCTTTGGTTGCACTCTACCATTTATATTAGTATTGATTTTACTCAGCATAATTGGCTACCCTTGTAACAGCCTAAGAATGGTTGCCTAGTGGCAGCATGGTTACCTTATAGTCTGTGCAGAAAGGGTACTAGTAAATTTGTACCAGCCTTTCCCAAGGGATTGTGTGTGTGTGTGTGTGTGTGTGTGTGTGTGTGTGTGTGTGTGTGTGTGTGTGTGTGTGTGTGTGTGTGTGTGTGTGTGTGTGTGTGTGTGTGTGTGTGTGTGTGTGTGTGTGTGTGTGTGTGTGAAAATCAAATATGTAGGTGTAGGTGTGTCAGCTACTTGGAACTGGGATAAAGTGCTCCAGAGTGAGTTTTGTATGGGATCTGCAGAGACAGAGAGTCCAGTCCCAGATCTGGAGTGTGTTCCCTGTGTGCTCTTGGGGGAAATTATGCTTGATTCAGAGAGCTGCATTTGAAAATGCTGTGTAAATCCATTCCTGTTCTTAGTGACCATCTCTCTCAGTAGTGAGGATTGAGGCTTCTTAATTACTGGTCCAGGTTAGAGAGGTCATCACATTAATGATTAAGGAGATGGAGCTTTACTTGCAGATTGTAACAAAGCCTTCAACTTTGTTATGTGATCTTTTCTGTAGAAAGTTATGTGTTGGTAAAGTTATCACAAGAATTTATCAAGTGGGTTCAATTATTATATGTGAGATTCTTTCCAAACCTATTTTTTAGGCAGGGCTACTAGACAAGGTCTGCAGTGCCGTTTATTATTCATCCCTGTGGTGTCAGTTTACTTCTAAACTACAACCCATTTTGTATCAGATTGAGAAAGAATAATCATATGATCAAGTTGGTTCACAGAAGATTGTGTGGTCTAGCTTGATGACCCTGCAATGCAAACAACCCCATTCTGAATGAGCTGTCCATTTACCTATGGACAGGTAAATGAGCATGCCCTTATTAACCAACTGATCACAATAGTATACGTGGCAACATACTTGGGTATTAATCTAAGGATGGGCTTGCATAAATGAGTTGAATGTAATGTTAGCCCTATATTAGTTTATATGAAAAGTTCATTTTCAAAATGGAAAAAAATCCTAGTTTAATTTCTAAGCAAAATTCAGTCTGTTAAAATATTCATCCTCCCAAAATGTTTTTGTTAAGATCAAACTGGTCAATACATAAGGAAATAAATCCAGACTGTTCACTGGATAGCAAAACTAAAACTCAAATATGTTGGTCATATAATGCAAAGGCAGGATTCATTATAGAAGGCACTGATGCTGGAAAAGATCAAACACAAAAGATGAAGACAGACTCTAATGTAAACAGACAGCATTAATGAAGTAATGAATTAAAAATCCGAACTCAAACAATAACAAATCTGCATGGATAAGGGCATTATTCTTGCTAGTCAAGACATACCCTCTGCTCTTTCTTCTCTGTTTCATATTTTAACCAGGTCCAGGACAAGCACTTTCCACTTAGAATAAGAGAGTAAGAGCCACGTAGCAGAGAATGCTCATTAAAGAAATAAGGCTACACTACCTGCTTCAAGGGAGGATGTAGAATGAATGGATGACTTTAATTAAATGTACTGCAGATGGTGAAGTCATAATCCCTACCCTGACCATTTAGTGTCCCCTCACACTCCCTATTGACCCATTTATTTCTTTAGGGGTGAAAGCATACAGACCATATATTCCCTTCTGATGACGTCTGGGTGTTGGGAGTGATGCCATCATCTGTGGTGAGGACTGGTATTTTTTGTGTAACCCCAACTTTCCTGCCACAGCTGTAGCTTCCACATTATCTGAGAATCTAGGGATGTGTGTATAACCCCAACATCCCTGCCACAGCTGTAACTTCCACATTATCTGTGAACCTGGGAATGTGTGAGTAACCCTGACATCCCTTCCACAGCTGTAACTGCCACATTATCTATGAATCTTGGGATGTGTGTAAACCCAACATCCCTGCAACAGCTGTAACTTCCACATTGTCTGTGAATCTGGGTATGTGTGTGTAACCCCAACATCCCTGCCACAGCTGTAACGTCCACATTATCTGGGAATCTTAGGATGTCTGTGTAACCCCCAACATTCCTACCACAGCTGTAACTTCCACATTATCTGTGAACCTGGGAATGTGTGAGTAAACCTGACATCCCTGCCACAGCTGTAACTTCAACATAATATGGGAATCTAGGGATACATGTGTGTGTGTGTGTGTGTGTGTGTGTGTGTGTGTGTGTGTGTGTGTGTGTGTGTGTGTGTGTGTGTGTGTGTGTGTGTGGGTGTGTGTTACCATACTTACTGTCCTGGTTTGTGGTAAAATGCAACAACACTAATGCAATCTTGAGTCGCAACCTCCCCCCTGGCCAACTGCAGACCCCTTAGTCACTCCTTTCCCACCACCACCATATGTAATCACGTCCAGCATCTGGATTCCTAGTTAAACATGTGTCATCTGAGGCATATTCAAGGATTTATAAGTCCTGGACACAGAGCTAGATACTCCCTGATGTATTAATGTCAACACGGAATATATCAACATCGTCAAAGCTGGGAACTCGGTAAATATAATAAGAGAATGCTCTTTCAAAATAGCATTCTCTTCTGATTCTGTCTCTGCTCAATCATAATCAAATAATCTCTTGAGTCAGCTTATTATGGCATAGATATTTGTTGGCTTGTGTTTAAGCATTAGTTTAATTAGGCTATCCTTATGTGGGACAACGGATCAAGGTACTTTATTCCTTTTTGACTGCTGTACCATATAGCTTGCAAACTGCTTGGTAATACTGCTCTGTATCCCAAAAATATACCCTGAATATATATTTGTGGTAATTGTATGTGTGCAGCACATCTTACTGTATTATATTATATCTCAACCTCTTAGAGCAAGAAATCTGGGCAAAGCCATTAATAAAAGTGTGACAAATGCCCAAAAATAGAGACATTTTTTAAATATTGCTCTTACAAACTTAGAAAGTTGATAGAATAACAGTTTTTTACATTAGAATTAATTTTCTGAAGGATATGAAGTCTGAAACACAAATGTCTGTCATTATTTTCTAACTTCAGTCTTCAACGATTTAGGTTCATAGGTAAGTACTAGGCTATCTTCTCAAGGGCATTTATAAGCCTCGCCAGAATGTGTTGGCTTTCACCACCCCTTTAGATTAATTCCCTGTGCCTCTGTCCAACAGAGCCATTAGTTCCCTGCGCCTCTGTCCTGCAGAGTCACTGCAGTGATCCCTGGGGTAAATTTTCTGTCTCCCATCCACCCGTCAAGGTTTCTCTTGAAGAGTTTTAGTGAGGGGTTCTGCGTGATGTATATTGGAATCCTGTTCCAAAGCATGGGGCGTCTCAACAGGAAACTATCCCTCCAGCACATCCTATTTATCATTGTGGTGAGGTTTATATCTCCAGAGCTTGTGGCTCTTCGGGATTTGTTTTTTTTTAGGTGGAGCATGTCAATTAATTCAGGTTTGGTCATGGCCTAGTATGTCAGGCAGAGATCACCTCTGAGTAAGCGGTATGCAACCGAGTACAGCTGGAGTTTCTTGAGTCGGGCTGCATAGGGCATCTGTTTGATGCCAGTAATCCTCTTGCTGAGGTACTTTTGTGGTCTTTCCAGCTGTTGCAGGTATCTTGTAAGGTACATCCCAAATGGGGCATTGTATTCTATGATGGGTCTAATGAGTGATGAGTAGAGAGGCACAATAACCTCTTTTGTTATAGATACGAACCTTTTTGTGATTAGGTGGGCCACAATGAAGGATTTTCTAACCACCTTGGCATTGCTGCTAATTTGCCAGAAAAAAAACACAATTTTATGAAAAAAACCAGACCAAAAATATGAGGCAAAAATCTGGACATTCTGCTAAAATCTGTACAGTTGAAAGGTATGATATAGTCTAAAACACTGCCTTGCATCTTGAAAATTGCTTGTATGATTTGTTGGGTGCTCTTCCCTAATTTCCATTCATATTGCATATTTTTATATTGACACTGATGTACAATTCGTTTACTTAATTTCATGGTGAAAAGTATAAAATGCCATAATAACTGGTTGCCCTCTCTTTCTTTTTTCTCTATGTCTCCGTTAATCATCTCAGCAGTTAGAATCTTGAGCTCATGGCTCCATGGTCTACAGTTTAACTTAATGTGAAATTATGAGTTTTTTCCTTGTGTCTGTATAGGTCATCCCAGGTTTTGTCTGTGTTCTCCAGTTTCTTCTATCCTTTTTAAAAATATTGTGGGCGTTTAGCTAAATTACATTTCTGTATATTTAAGAAATGTCCTTGTAGCAAGGGTTTTCACAGCAAAGGGTCCAAAGAACTTACACTGGCAACAGTCATTAAAATTAAATAAACCCACTTGTCTGTTTTACATTGTAACTGCAGGACTTCATGTTTGGCATTGGTGTTAAATATATTGGTTCGTCCTACACTGTTTTCTGTACTGACTCTGTTATATCTACGTAACACCTATCTCCTTTCTGTAAGGTGCTAGCAGTAAATCAGCTAAGTTGTGAATAAATAAATACATGTAAGTCTGTTTCCTCTGCATACATGTAACTAAAATGTCAAAAAGCTTCATTAACATTTTTCTGTTTTAAAGCAAAAACTGTATGGCCTGCTGCCTTTACTAGAGAAGAACATGAAAAAGAATCAAGAAAACAGAACAACGAATGAAGACGATATCAAAGAACTGCAGGCAAGTATTAACTGCAAAACTTTATGCGGTTAAATAAATATTAGTAATAGCAGTAAGCAGTTTGAGTTATCATATCTATTTATATGAAGGTCATATGCTGACATAAAAGGTTTATTGTTCAGCCCTGTTTAATGCTAAGTTTTGCCTAATCTGAATTTTGCTATATAGATGCAATAATAAATATATAAGCATGTATGTATCACAAAATATCTTTAAGAATTAATATTTAGCAGTTACATCTTGCAAAATGTCCAACTAAAACTAAGCAAACAGATACAACAGGGCTTGACTTTTAATATATCATGCCACTAATGATTGGTCAAAAAGAGAGACAAAACTGAGAACTTTGAACTCTTAAGTTAGAATTTAATAACAGGAATAAGCTGTACAACTGTTATACGAGAACTTTATAATAATAATAATGTTATTGCTTTAAGATAAGATAAACACAGCCATTTTATACATTAGGGAATGGGAGACCTGTATATCACACCCTGAATGGAGAACAAATGTTCCAAGTGTTAATGTACAGGTAATGCCTGCTAAAAACAAGTCTGCTGCTTCACTGCAGGTATATCACCCTGCCACGAAGTTTGAACAGTAAAAAGGTAAATAGCCACCATTTTTTCATGCTTGCCAAACAGCGGTCTCGTGAGAGAAAAATTAAAAGGTAAAGTGAATAAAAACTGAAAAGCATATGTATGAATGATAGTGTTTGAGAGAGACAGAGAGAGAGAGAGAGAGACAGTGCTGTCTGCAATAAACAGTCCATCAGCAAGTTGAACAATAAGAGATAGGAAATTCTGGCATTACTGACTGACTCTAATCTTCACTGATTACAAAGGAAATCAATGTACAGAGAAGCACTATAGGACAAAATCAGGGATAGTAAGGGAGGGGGAGAGCTGTGATGCCCTGCATTTTATGACTTTTTCTATTCATTTGCACACAGTGAGATATGTGAGGATGTGTGCACTCAACAAAGTGTATGTAATTACTGTGTGTGTGTGTGTGTGTGTGTGTGTGTGTGTGTGTGTGTGTGTGTGTGTGTGTGTGTTTTTGTGTATATAAACATATTTTGGAAATAAAATACCCCAGCAACAAATATACTAATGCAAGTATGATACATTAGGCAGAGGAACTATTTTGCATAGGTTCATAGGTTCATGCTAGGCTATATGCCCTAGGGCATTTATAAGCCTAGCCAGAGTGTGTTTGGCTTTCACCACCCATTTTAAATTAATTTTGCTATACCCTTTTTCGAGGTTAGTATACTGTGCCTCTGTCTAACAGTGACACAGAAGTGACACCCGGGGTAAACCTACGATCTCCCATCCACTCATCAAGATTCCTCTTGAAGAGAGTCAATGAGGGACTCTGCCTAACCTGGACTGGGATATTATTCCAGAGTGAAGGGAGCCTCTGGGTTATGAATCTGTTCCTCCAGCATGTCCAATTTATTTCAGTGCTGAGGTTCAAGTCTCTCGAACGCGTAGCTCGATAGGATTTGGATTTTCTGAGGTGCAGCATGTCCATTAATTCCGGGTTGGACATGGCTTTATACATCAGGCACAGATCACCTCTGAGCAGGTGGTATGCCACTGAGTAGAGCTGGAGTTTCTTTAACCGGGCAGCATATGGCATCTGTTTGAGCCCTTTGATCCTCTTGGTGAGGTACTTTTGTGGTCTTTCCAGTTGCTGCAGGTGTCTGGTAAGGTACATCCCAAAAGGAGCATTGTACTCAATTAAGGGCCTGATGAGGGATGAGTAAAGAGGCACGATGACCTCCCCTGATCTAGATGTGAATCCCTTCATGATTAGGTGGGCTATATAAAATGTTTTTCTAACCACTTTGGCCATGTGGTTGTCAAATGAGAGATTGCTATCAACTTGGGTCCCCAGGTCCCTAATTACTTCTTCTGTACTCAATGGATTACCACCTATGTGGTAATTTGTGGGCACTTTGTTTTTGCCAAAGGGGATGACTATACACTTTTTGGTGTTTAGCTTGAGAACATGGCTCTGGCACCAGTTGTCTGTTTCTATGAGGCCCTTTTGGAAGATGCTTGTGTCAGCTGGAGAGTCGATTATGGCACCCAGTTTGCAGTCATCTGCGAACTTGGTCAGCCACAGTCCTTCCGTGTTGGCCTGTACCTCCGAGAAATACATAACATATATATATATATATATATATATATATATATATATATATATATATATATATATATATATATATATATATATATATATATATATATATATATATATATATATATATATATATATATATACATGGGTCTAGGATATTTCACTGAAAGCACATTTCACTGAAACTCAAATGACTGAACACAAATCACTAATAGCACAATTCACTGAAAACTCAATTCACTGAAACACATTTCACTGAAAGTTATATATGGCCTTTTCCCCAGTGTAGTGCGACCCTGGAGTTAGTATATATAGTAAGGGATGGCATAGCCCCCCCCCCCACATATTTTAAGTATATATTATGTTCAGAAAAGAGTAATATATTGGAATTGCAAGTATCCATGTATGTAGCTCAAAATATTTAAAATATGTGGTCTACACCCCCATACACCCCCAATGTGGAGGGTGGTGCCCCCCACACCCCTCTTACTATATATACTAATTCCAGGGTCACACTACAGTGGGGAAAAGGCCATATATAACTTTCAGTGAAATGTGTTTCAGTGAATTGTTTTCAGTGAATTGAGCTTTCAGTGAAAAGTGCACACTCATTTGACTTTCAGTAAAATGTCCTAGGCCCATATATATATATATATATATATATATATATATATATATATATATATATATATATATATATATATATATACTGCATATATATGTATGTATATGGAATAAAAAAAGTCCGAAATAATTTAACAGATAGGCCATTCTCTAAGTACTGAAATGTCTTCCAGGGTGTGTGTTATTCTGCAAATAACACCCTTCCAGGGGTGTAGATGTCCTCTGTCATGTATTATTGCTTGTGTCAAAGGTCATTCATATTCAAAACAAGTACTCTGATTAGACAGAACTATCAATGTGTCCACTATAAATTGAACATTACTCACAAAAAGAAACTAGACACAAAACAAAACTTCAGCAGCTGAATGCATCATAGCAAAAGCTATGAGTGTACCAAAACATGAAAACAGTGTCATCAGCTGGAATGGGTGGTGCAAAGCTAATATTAATTGATTTCTTAAAAATATCATTTAAAATAATGTGGAGTAGTTTATAGTGAATGGATGCTGTTTTTATGGCTGGCTATATCTCCAAAAGAAATAAAATTAAAAAAAATCATATGAAGCTGAGATTACATCTAAGCAATGTACTCTGCCAGCACTATCAGATACACACCCAATGCATGCATAGTACATTGCTGAGATATCCCCTGCACATTACAAGACAGAGAAGAGGACAACATTCTGTTTATATGATGATATTATTTAGAAAAAGTAAGAACTTTATTTAAAAAAATTATTTTAGAATAGCAATAACTGACTTTGCTTTATCACTTGAACTTTGCCCTGATGATCAGTCCACAACAGCTGTGATTAAATAAAGAAGTTAAGTATTTACCATAATCTCCCGTGTGTGTTGTCCATCTCATCCTTTATTCTCACTGATTGGTCAGATCTGATCCATTGGATCTGTCTCAACCGTTTCTAAAGTTCAAGGTCTTCAGCAAGGCTCGAGGGCATCCTTTTTACCCATAATGCAACCCACTACCTTCCTCAGATTTTATTTGCCCTAATAC
The DNA here is from genome assembly GCF_019279795.1 of Protopterus annectens. Lineage (NCBI taxonomy): Eukaryota > Metazoa > Chordata > Ceratodontiformes > Protopteridae > Protopterus > Protopterus annectens. The sequence continues at coordinate 1,400,567,445 of NC_056743.1, read as the reverse complement.
ACTTATAGAGAGAATACATATGTGTATACACACACACACACACACACACACATATATATATATATATATATATATATATATATATATATATATATGTTTATATTTATAAATCAAAATATATACAAGAATATCAGTTATGAGGCTATATGGCCCTGTAGTAACTAATTTGTGCTACTCAGTCTCCCAGGAATATAGGCAGGAGGATATGGAAGAAGGAGGGTTGTGAGAATAAGTGACGAGATGGACAACACACATGGAATGTTATGGTAAGTACACAACTTCTTTATGTTATGTTGTCAATCTCGCCTTTATTCTTACTGATGGGACCATGTCCCAAGCAACCTGACTCTTGGGTGGTTCATGGGACAATATTCTTCAGAACTATAGAACTGAAAGAGGCTTTACTCCTAAAGGCCAAATCCTCTTTGTAATGAGTAATAAAGGTATGCGGTTTGCTCAAGTTGCTGCAGCACAGATGTTATCTAATGGTAATCTCACTTAAAAAGCTGCAGACATGGCTATAGACCTTGTGGAATGAGCTTTAACAGAATTTTGAAGGGCTCTGTTCTTTGAATTATAAATGTAGGATATCCATAGTGTAAGTCATTTAGATAAGGTAACTTTTGTGACTGGTTGACCTTTTTTAATATCAGAATAAGAGATGGAGAGCTGATTTGATTTTCTAAATTCAGAAGTTCTATGTAAGTAGAAATGTAACTGTCTATGAACATCTAGGAGATGCAGAGAATATTCTCCTTCATTTTAGAAGTCAGGGAAGAAAACTGGCAGCTCTATAGATTGGTTGAGGTTACTTTCTGACACAACCTTTGGCAGAAATGATGGGATAGTTCATAAAGAAATTCTGTCCTTATGAAAAACTAGGTATGGGGGCTTGGCAGATAAAGCTTGTAATTCAGAAACTCTCCTAGCTGAAGAAATAGCCACTAAAAGGAGTGTTTTCCAGGAGAGATATTTCAAATCACAGGCAGCAGATGGTTCAAGGGAGGACAGATAATGTCTGACAAAATGAAATTCAGATTCCACGGTGGTGACGGGTTCCTGCACATGGGTCTTATCATTGTAGTTCCTTTTAAGAATGCCTTACAAAGTCTGCATGACATAATACCAGAACCATTTTCTCCTATATGGAAATTTGAAATTGCTGCCAACTGGACACTAATAGTAGATACAGCAGCTGCTTCACTGCAAAGTCTTGCCAAAAATTCTAGAAAAGAATGTATGGGCGCAGTAAAGGGATCTATCTGATTATTGCTGGCCCATGTAACAAATCTCTTCCATTTATTCTGTGCAGTTTTCTTGTAGAAGTTTTATGGGAAGATAAAATATGTTTGACTGGAGAGGAAAGCAGCCAATCTGTTAGTTTGAAATTGTGCAGGTTGGGATAACCAATGAACTACTCCTGATGGGGGGGGGGTCAGAAGGTCCAGAGCAGGGTCTAGAATCCATGGTTCATCCCAAAGATGAGGCTGAAAAAAGGGAAAACAGATATGACAAGTCCAATAGGAAGCAATCAGGATTATTGCCGTCTCCAACAAACTTGTTTTCAGCAAAAACATGGGGCTTAGAGGGATTGGAGGAAAGACATAAAGACATCTCAAAGGCCAATCATGTACAAGTGCATCCCTTGGTGACTCCCTCATGAGAAGGATCAGGGCAAAGTAGTTGCAGCATTTGGCATTGGTGGCCAATGCAAAGAGATTGCAGCAAGGGTGGCCCCATTTTCAGAAGATCTCTTCCATAACTTTCTGACTGATTCGTGTGGACATAGTATGTCTCTGCTCAATTTGTCTGCAGTCACATTGGATTTCCCTGGGATGTGCATTGCTATCAGAAAGCAGTTGGAAGACGTTGCCCATTGCCAGACCATCAGACCTTCTCGATAAAGGGGGTAAGAGCTGCCCCCCCTGGTTTATGTACCAGACTATGGACATATTGTCTGACTGGATTGCTATGGTTCCTAAAGGGAGAGTGTCTTGAAATGCTTGCAGTGTTTAAAGCACCACCCTGATCTCCAGGATGTTTATATGCAAATGAGCCTCATGTTCCTGCCAGATGTCTTGGACTGTCATTGTTGTTATTGATTTTATTGTTTTTGTTTTTCATGTATTTAAGTTTTAAAGTCTGTTTGATGAGTTATTCATCCTCAGCCTTGGAGTTCACCTGAGTTACTTTTTGGCATTGCATTTTTCTCCTTGGTGCATTCATTGCCAGACTGTCAGTTTTATATTAGTTGTAGCAGAAGATGCCTGGTCAGGGTGGTTATGAGTCACTCATCCAGATATGGAAATACATGGAATCCTCTGCATCTCAGGTGAGCCACCACTACTGTCATGCATTTGGTGAACACTCTAGGGGCTGTAGTAAGGCCAAAGGGCAGAGCTTGAAATTGGAAATGACTGGCTCCTAGCCAGAAGAGCAAGAACCCTCTGGATTGCCTTTCCATTTGAATGTGGTAGTACGCATCCTGAAGGTCTATAGAGCACATCCAATTGTCTTTTTCCAGGAATGGAAATGTCCGTTGGCAGAGATTTGCCCTTTTCCTCACTGTAGTGTGATCTCAGAGTTGGTATATTTAGTTAGCCCCCCCACACTTTGGGTTTGAATGTTTGTTTTGTTTTTCTTTGGCCAAGCGATTTTTCCCTAGGAAAAAACTCACTGAAGTGGTCTTTCAGTGATTAGTGTTTTCACTGTTTATGTGTTAATGAAAACGTGTTCGATTAACAAGTTTTTCGATCACATAATATAGACCAGAAATGCCATTACCGTCATGTTTTCAATATTTGAGATGAGTTGTTAATACTATGAAAAAAATGGTCTAACAGCTTTTTGGAAATGAATTAATTTTTTTTCTAAATAGCAAGCTGAGGATTTTAGGTTAAATTCTTCATTTTTTCAGTGTTCCAGTGAGATGGTACCTTTATTATAAATACAGACCTTCAATAAATGAGATGGAGTGTTTCATTTGGATACCTCCAGTATCTGAATCTATGAGTACAGTGTGTAGAATTTTAACAAACCTTGAAACAGAAACCATGTTTTTTATGACATTGGAAGTCTCGGGTTACACCTTCACACCAGGTCAATATAGCACACAAATACCTAAACAAGATAAGGAAAGCTGTTAAATGAGACAGACAGACAGGCAGACAGAATAGGCTGTCATTCTAATGAACTCATTGCTATAAGAGTACATGGCTTAAAAGCTGCGACATATACTCAACAATGAAAATAAAATGTTAGGGAATCAATTTTCTGTTCCTTTCTCTGTTTTTAATTATATATAGTGTACAAACTGTTTTCAACACCATAAATTGCCACATCATATGGTATATCACAGTACTTTGCCTAATATAATCTATGCCATTTACTGAGCAATGAAAAACACACCTAAGTGGGCAAAGAGGCATAATTTATAAAGACCATAGTAGGTTCAGTGGCACGCATTAAATGAGCACTTTTCTAATGTAAAAACTGATGGATGCAATTACTATAGCATTCCTAATACTGAACCTATAATGCAGTAAAATGTAAGCTTTGGTGCAAATTCATGAAAAAAACACACTTCCATGCACATTTGCACCCACAGCTTTCACAGTCAGCTGTTGAAGCATTCTGCCCAGTCTACATTATCTGCTAATAATGTACAAAGTATTCCATACTTGGTCACAGCAATTTGGAAATTCTGACTCGCAGGATTCTTAGGAAACTGTTTGAATGCTGTTTTAGTCAAATGACTATGGATGCCTTGCCAATAACCTTCCTCATGTTTTACCTACTTTCTCAATGAGAGAGAGGCCATTAAAGGCCATGGGAAATGTGACAGTGCCCGTCAAGTAATATATTAAATTATATTATTTAAACTAAAGAGGAAGTGCATTCCAGAGAAGGAGGAGGTACTTTGTGATGAATTTATCTGCCCATTATGTTCTCTTTACCTGTTGATGAAGATTCAGGTATCTGGTTCCTGTGAAGGGGAAACTACAGAGTGATAAGTTAGAGTTTGAACAGGGAATTGTGTTCACTGGTCAGTAAACTCATGATGTATATGCAGCAGGCTTGGAGGTGAATAGAATAATGTAGAAAGCACATCATCATTTTATTTTCCTACATTGTCACCACATGTTGATGAAAATGATGTAATGGCACTTGACCCAGTGAACAGTGATTTACCAGTGCTTGCAAAGGTGATCCCTTTATCCATGCCTCAGCAGAGCAAAGAAAACTTAACCAGGCAAGGAGGAAAGGCAAATGAAAAAGAAAAATGTACCAAGGCCAAGAACAAGGAGCAGATCATAAACTTAACCAAGGTATCTAGCAATAACATATTGCATAATATTTCCGCTTATTCAGTGACTGATACCGAACTGGAAGTCCATCCATTCACAGCTCCTTTTTCTCATTTTTGCACTTGGAGTCAGGGTGTCATTTCAAAAGTGACAATCAGCAAAAGCTAAGATTTACACCACTGGGTGGCTAGCCCTACTGCAGTAGTTCTTCCACACCATACATACACACATCTATGTCCAATTTAAAGTGTCAAATCTACTTACATGTCTTTGGAATGTGGGAGAAAACCTGAGCACCCAATGGAAACCCACAAAAACAAAGAAGAGACATGCATACCCTGCACAGAAAGCACCCAAGCTGAAAATCAAACCAGGGAACCTCTTGCTGTGAGATGACAGCACTATCCACTGTACCACTGTGAACTGGAAGCACTGATTTGAAATTTGAATGAATTCCAACTATACTAATGTTCAAATTATATGTGAAATACTACAATTAGTACTGGAAACTCGGCTGGAGTGCCTTCTGTGTGGAGTCTGCATATCCTCCCTGTGGTCAAGTGGGTTTCCTCCGGGTGCTCGAGTTTCCTCCCACATCCCAAAGACATACTGTAGGTGGATTGGACACTCTAAATTGGCCCTAGGTCTGAGTGCATGAATGTGTGTGCCTTCTGTGGAAGGTTGGGCGCCAGGCTGGCAACTCAACACCGTTAAACTCCACTGCCAAACATGAGTGGACAGGTGATCCGCTGTGGCGACCCCTAACCAGGAAAATCTGAAAGAAGAAGAAGAAGAAGTACTGGAAACTAATGTTTTGAAGTTCAGGACTGCAACTACCTACAGAAGAAGGGAATAAATGGTAAGGGGTTCTAATGCAGGCAATACTCATGCTAGCTTAGTTATGTCAATATGGAAAGATAATTATATATTTAACTCTTGACATTGACTGTTAAGCTTTTAGCTTTTAAGAAAACGTATTCACTGTGTAAAATATGGTTTCTAGACATAGAGTTAGATAAAATTTTAATAGATGAGTTGAACAGAAAAGTTTATAAGAAACCTACATGAAGGAATGTATATTTACATTATTCAACTATGCACCCACATTTTACTTTTAAGAATGTAGTGAATGGGCAAAGGATTTGGTGTTTGAGGATGAACACAAATAGTACTATTTTTGAAGACTAGATCGAGAGCTTAAGTTAAGATTTTGTGAATCGAGGTTCAATATAGACTATGTAAATTGAATTAAAAAAATGAAATCAAAAAGCAAAGCCTTTTTTTAAATACAGATTCCTTAGATTCTGGTACTGCTGAGTTAAGGTTTACCACTAGTTATAATAGGCACACCAAAGCATTTCAGAATGTGATTAAGAAGAAGTGATACATATTGGAATAAGTGGAAGCACTGAAATGCCATCTCCCTCTAAAGCCAAAATCTGTTTATATGAAAGGTAGAACTTAAAGCAAAGGTTGTGCTATAAAGATCTTAGAATGTGAGATTAAAATAGCACTGCAAAAGAGGGGCACCTTTCCATGTCATATTTGTATGTGTGCTTATAAACAGAATTTCTTTTTTTCTTCACCCTGTTACAACAATTGAACATCAATTTAATAGTTATGCAAACTGTAACACCACTAATGTAATGTATATTGCTACATGTCTGAAATGGGATCAGAGACTGGCCTGGAGGCCAGGCAGTAGTCACCTCACAATATACGATCCAGATTACAGTGACATGGCTTTCAGTCTATCCACATACATCATGACATGGTTTGTAGGCCCTGTGTTTTCTTAGTGAAAAATCCCTGTTGTCTCTCCAGCTGCTAAATGTGTCTGTTGAGGAAGATTGCAAAAGAGAGCATTATACTCAGTGTTCTGATGAAGTTTGACTACAGTGCTGTAATATCATCCTCAGATCTGAATACAATGGCATGACATAGGATGTGCACAACATAGGCTTTTAATACCACTGTGGACAATTGGTTGTCAAAGTCCAGATTGCTATCCATGTCTGCTCCTAGTGCTTGTTTCACTGGGTTTCAGCATAGTGGGACTGATGTCAAGGTTGTAATTAGAAGGAAATTCCACTTTTCAGAAGGACAACATAAAGGCACATGTTTGCATTCATTTGTAGGCCGTCAATCATTTGTCTGTGTTAGCCCCTCCTGTAGTATATCATCATAGGTGGACTCTATGATTGCACCTAATATGCAAGAATCATCAAACGCGGTAAGTCAAAGGCCGTATACTTCAGCCTGAACTGTCAAGAAATAGATTCCAAACAGTAAGGGGCCAAGCACAGATCCCTGTGGTATGCCAGTGGTGACAGCTCTACTGGTACAGGTTGATTCACCAACTTTATAGTATATGTTCTGTCGGTCAGCCAGTTGTTTACCCATCTAATTATGTAAGGCTTAATCCCCAGCTGGGAGAGTTTCTCAATGATATCTGCATGGGGGATAGTGTCTAAACCCTGGGCCAGATCAGGATAGCTAGTATGCATTGTCTTTCCTTCATCCGGGCCTATCACACAGAATCAATGGGCTGTGACAACATCACAGATCACATATCACATGACTCAGCACATACACCTTCCTGACATGGTTGAATACACACTTCAACACACACTCTATACAGACTATGTTCCTGTAGAAGGGTGTACATCAACAAGCAACCATCTGAGATGAGGGGACAGCACCCAATGCATGCATTTATACACACATGCAGCCTTGCCTCATCTGTGAGGTAGACCAATGTGTCATCATGGACCTTTTCTAAATGTAATAACCCACCTGCGTGCATCAGAGCTGTGTGAGTTGTTAATGCTACATCATGTCTGTTACATCTGTTAGATGTTCTCAAAGAGTTCACTGAGGGAGTGCATGACAACAATGCTATCATCCTTTTGAACTTGACAAGCCTAAGGCATTTGACACAAATCCACACTGAGGTATTCACTCAACACTGTCAGATATCACCAAGTTGGGAGACCACTGAATCACATACGTGGCATCTAAATATGTTGAAATGTGTGAAGTGAACTATATCTCAGGTCCAGCGATCAAGTCCATATGTTAGGGAAGTCTACTGGGCCCTTTCCTGTCCAGTATTTAAGTCACAGACATCACAAATGACATACACATCCTGTGTCCAAACAGCTGTCTGAAGGACTACATATTGTGGGCAGTCATTGACTCTGACTGTGGTAATAGTATAATACAGACAGTATCCACACACACACACACACACACACACACACACACACACACACACACACACACACACACACACACACCAAAGATTGCTGCTACAGCCATGACAACACCTGCAATAACACAAAAAGATGGGAGCATTTGTTATGTCAGAAAAACAAACACACAACCCAAGTATAACGTAGACATCACACCCTATAATCAGACCAATAGATATGTAACCTGTGTCCAGGGGTATATGGTATGTGGAATGTCCACTAGCATGCAGCCACAGTGCTGGCTACTCCCTTGTATGTAACACAAGCACTGTGTATGTGAAGGACATCCACATCACAGGTCATAATACCTCCCTAGTTTACAGCCTTCATCACACCAATAACTGAGTACAATGCACCCTTCTTTATGTACCTCACTACACATTTTCCAGTGATGTGTAACTGAAGTGTACCACCTTTGCCACAGTGAGCTGTCACACATCTTATTGGCCCTACCTAGGTATTCTTTTGTGGCATAAACATTACTGTCTGATGGTGCGAACCCCCCCATCAAGTTGTTACACCAGATGCATATGTGTGATACCTGTTCCAGTGTATACATATCTGTTTGACAACATTGATGGCATGGGTAATATTTGTGACAGTGTGTATTGTGATATATATATATATATATATATATATATATATATATATATATATATATATATATAGATATAGATATATGGGTTCCCTTTAGAATTTCGACGGCTTGAAAATGTGAAACACCAGAAGGGCAAAATTCAAAATCCCGACATTCAGAGCCTCTGGTTTTGTGGTGTATGAATGGATCTAAGTGCAGGTAAGTCTGTATGAGTGTGTAGGTTATGGGCTGTAGTGTATGTTAGTGTATGTTTTGGTTGTGATGTGTGTGTGTGCAAGGGGCTGTGAAATGTGTGGGTGTGAGTTACCTTTGTTTGTGTGTGCAGTCTTGGAGTTAGAATATATAAGTAGGGGGGTGCAGGGGGCCTTGCCCCTCTGCTTATTTGTATTTTAGGATTGTATGTTTGATTGTGGGGGGAGAGTGTGTGTATGTGTACGTGTGTGTTGTGTTTGCAGTGTATGTTCGGGATTTTACGTTTCGTGCTTGCGGTGTTTTGGGCTTGTAAGGTTTTGGGATTTGAATTTCAGAAAAATGAAATTCAGTATTTCAGTTTTTCGAGATTCTCAAGTGAATCCATATATATATATATGCCATGCACACCAATCAACTAGCCTGTATTGCCCCTATGTCACATATAGGTATAGCAATGCCCCTCCTAACACCTCCAGCAGATGTTACAGTGTAAGGACAGTGTGTGCGATTACCCACATAGATTGCAGACATGTCATTATAGTTCTACAAGTGTGTTTGTGCAGAACCATCTCTGATCACTCTAAATCACATATGTCATGTCAGAGACATGGGATTAATGGTGGTATTCTTATATTTTCCATGATTGTACTTGCTTCTTTAAATGTTGTGCATGACCCTTTACCTGTGTTCCATTTGCTGGAGACCTCTGCTGAATTACACTTATATTCTGGAAAATCAGTTTGCACAGCTTTACAAAATGCACCCCACCCCAGTTGTAAATAACATCCTTGATAGATGTCCTCTGGATTGTTCATATAAGGATGCTTATCTCACATAGACATATTCTCCATTGTTATGTCACCTTGTGTGAAAGTCACATAATACACAGTATCACTGTGCAATCCCTACTATACTATATTGATATGTGATTGGTGTTGCTGATACAGCTGTCTTCCATTGACATGCCCTCATCTACTCTACATTAGGTTGTTTCTTCTGTCCTCTTTCCCTTTGTTCATTCCTACACTTCATCTGCATGTCCCTATTCAATTACACACTTCCCCTGAGTGTTTATTTAACATGGCAGTCCATGTACCCTTACAGATCATTTATACATCTTCAATACAGAATGCCAAGAATGGGATTTCACAATACTGTGCACTGTATACACTGTCCTGCAGTGTGTTTGTACCATATACATATCATACCTCTCAAATGTCCAGATTTTCACAGCATGTCCAGATTTTTTCCTTTTATCTTTTGCTCTTTTCCTTATAAAATGTGTCATTATCTGCATTATCACTGGGATAATATCAGGACTAATCTCACTAAATAATTACATACATTTATGTTTCAGACTTCAAATCCTTCAGAAAATGTATCTTAACAAAAATATTGTTATTCTAGCACATTTCTAAAGAGTAAATATGTCAAATCTGTCCCTGTTTATGGGTCATTGTCCCCCATTATGTTGTACTTTGTCCAGATGTCTTGGTCTAAGAGACTGGGAGCTATAAGAACTATTATCTGTTAATCTTGGTGATCATTGTGGCTTTCTGTGCAAACCTGCTAACTTACTGTGCTCTAAGTTAAACAGAATTGCTATTCATGTTGGCTTACATAGTTTCCTGGCTGGCAGCACTGCTGGCAGCTATGAAACTGCACTTATTTATGTTTAAATGTGCTGCACGGCATGAATATGTAATGAGTACTACTGCTCACCGTGTATCACCGCACACACATGTAAATTCCGTGTACCCTTCATGCAAAGCCTACACAGAGTTTACTGAATCCCATGAATGGATAATAGAATTAATGATATGAACTGAGAAATTATTAATAAAGCTGGGGTTACTGTTAAAGCAAAAATTAAAGGGTTTGGTGAAACTATGAAAATAAATGGAATATATTGTATTAGGAAGGAAATAAGTGTATTAGAAGTGAAATTTAGAGAGTATGAAAATGTAATACTACAATGGAAAATAATGGTTGAAGAAATAAAGAATTTTAGCAAGCAAGACAAGTTTTAGTCTATCATTTAACAAAAAAAGTGTATGTTAAATAAATGCATATTGGGAAAACTACCATATTTGGAGGATACATGTTTCCACATAAAATGGAGAAAGACATGTTAGAAATATATATATATATATATATATATATATATATATATATTTTTTTTTTTTTTTTTTTTTTTGTTATTTTATGAGAGGATTAAGGCTAAATCCAGTAAACAGAGGGATGACATACAATAAAAAGATGGAGGCTTAAATCTAACAAATCCTAAAGTGCAATCAGCATCTATTCATTTTTTCTGAGTAATAAAGAAAGTGAAGGAGAGAAAGAGTTGCAAATGATATGGAAATGGTATATATAAGATATGAAGATGTGTGGAAAAGGTGGTAAACAAGAAAAGAAGGAAGGAAAGGAATATGAGACTAAAATTAAATTATGGAGGATGAGAATTAATGAGACTGATGAAAACAGAAAATTATGGTATACCAATATTATAGAGAAATGTTATATGGTATCTCCTTGGAATGAATTAAAAGTTGTATGAAATGCTGTAAATAGAAGGAAAAGGCTTGACAATTTTTATGAAGCAGGGGATTTCCCGTGAAGAAATTTGTTAGATAAGTTATCTAGTTAAAAGTAATATGAAATATATGGTACTGAAAGAAAAAAATGTGATAAGTATAATGAGAAAGAAACAACAAAACATTGTGATTTAGAATGTAAAAAAAATCAACAGTTTTGGAGACGTTTTAAAAAGTAATATAAATAGGAAGGATTGAAAAGTATAGCAATGGATATGACATGGTATGATATTATATGGAAAGTATGAAAAAGAAAAAGAAATGAGACAGAATGTTATGTTTAATAATACAAAGTTAATGGAAATGAAGATGCGATGGATTATTGTGATGTTCCTGGATAATCTCCAAGCATTTACTATCACTACTCTTTTATAGAACTGGACATAATACAGCTACTTCTTCACATTATCTGCATATCATCCACCCCTCTCCACTACTATCTCTGTTTCCCTTTTACCTGGACCTCCTCAGTGCTCCTTCACAGTTTGTAACTCTCTTCATCCTATAGGTACTTCACTGTTTCCTACTCAGTATCTATTTTCAGCTGATCTCATTTGAAAGTAATTAGACTCTTATAAGCTTGATATTAGCTAATTATTTTACTGTATTCTTCATTTAATTGCCATTTTTATTAACTGCCATATCATTACAATTCTCTGTATGTTAATTTACTATTCTATGTACGTTTATTATTGTTTGATTAACTGTCATATTACTAGACCATGTGTGTAATAACATATATCATATAAATCTTGTATAACTACCTTTTGCTCATTCTATAAAATTAAAGATTTCACCCTGGGCCTCCACTGAAAATGGGACTTGTGTCCAATCAGACTTCCCTAGTAAACAAAAGCAATAAATAAATAAATACATGTCAGTGCTAGCTTTCCATTCTTTCTTCTTCTACCACCATGACCACTACCTAATCATTAAAATGTGTTCTGCTAGCCAAGTAAATAGCTAAAAACCCATTGTAAAATGGGCAAAAAAAAAAAAAAAAAACCCTGACCAATCATATTTCTGGAAAAAAATGGGGCAGGTTAATTGGCCATGAATTGAGTCACAAATCTCTAATCCATCACAAACTTCAAAATACAGCAAATTGTCGTCATCAGAAAAGTTTTTTAGCAGTGAAAAACTGCCAAAAACAGAAAATATCCTCAAAAAAAAACAATCCAACAATTCAATTAAAAAACACCATAAATACATACTCCCAAGTTAAATACATTACTAGGTCTCCATGTCTTTATGTTTTCTTATTAATAATAATAAAAATAATAATAAAAATAAAATATATCAAAAGCAGAATCAGGACTGGGGCACAGATTAAACATACTCTATACTACTACAATAAAAGCACTACAAGTTAACATTTAAAAAATGATCAAGCACAGGAATCTGTCTAGTTCCAACTGCACCACATGGGTGTTGAGAAAAAAAATAGAAAAACTAGTAGACTTAAAACTTTTTTGATGAGCTCACTCACAATTGTTTGTGTCTTTCGGCTTTTCCCGGTTAGGGGTCACCACAGCAGAACTCCGGTCCGCTAATGATTGGTAGTGGATTTTTACATACTAGATTACCAGCCCTGACACACAACCTTCAACGAAGGCATGCCCCATTCACATATGCCTCCACACAGAAGACGCTCTAGCTGAGAATCGAACGGGACGTCTTGCTACGAGGCGGCAACACTACCGCAGCACCACCAGCTCACTCACAATAATTTCCAAAAATCATAAAACCCAAATAGTGTTCCAAAGCAACAAGCCTTTCTTCATCACAGACAAGCAATCCTCAGTAGCAAAAAATCAGAACTACTTTACAATGTTAAATATATCAAACTCATGCACATACCTGCACACTTTTATATATTACTACTTTACTTCCTTCATCCAATTATTTCTGTAGTTTTGTGTGGATTTTCTATTGGTTTTCATTGTATAAACATTTTGGGGGCTATAAATTGTCATTACAGGTGTTTTTTTCAACTGCAAAGCATTAACATTTTTTCTGAGCAATAAATAACTTAGTTCTATGCACACTAATACATATGGATGTATGCTTGTTAGATATTATTACACAGATATGTATTTATATTTATAGTGTTCTAATTAGATAAATTGTATGTTAAGATAGCTATGTGTGTTTTTTTCTTGCATCTATCTAGTTAGCTCTTTTTTTCTTATCTACCTATGTATATGATTTTAGTTCTTGTCACAGACCTGATAAAGGCTTTATTGCATTAGTTAGCAGAAAGCAATTTTAATTAAAAGTCAGTAGAGGGAATTCAACAAAGCCTATATGCATTCATTTTCCAACTAGGCATAGTGGTATGGAGCTTACACAGAAGTAAGCAGCAATGCAATTCAGTAAACAGAGCTGAGGTGCCAACACAGAAGTGTTCGTGGAATGTAAATCACCTCATAAGCAGGTAAATGGCATGCAATTGAGGGTGTAGAGCAATCCAGCAAGCAGATAGGCAGCCATGCAGTTCCCGTGTTGGTGTCCAACATGTACATGGAAATATTTTGTGTACATGAAATTAAAAAGTGAACAGGGGCTGCAAAAGCCCAGTTAGAAGGTGAGAATTAGCAAAGCAGACACGGATATATTCAAAACTATGCCCTGTGTGTCCAAAATGTAATTGAAAATAATATAAAATAATTTATTTTTTTAATACCAATATTATGTTTGCACAGCACACAGCAGTGCGCAAACATCCCATTATGCAAAAAAATGTAAAAGTGTAAAAATGAAAAAAATAAAATATGTGACAATAATGCATTATAGGGCCTTGCATGGTATGTACAATGGTAGATGTCTGTGGTTGCTAAGAAGGCAGATGCTGGAATGGTGCAGTTTCCAGGTTCTGTGCACATCTCTATATGCAAATGAGCTGGGAATACTGAATAGCAAAAATGAGTATCCTTGTCGACAGACCAAACCTGTGTAGCCCCAGAACCATGTTGGTATCCACAGAAGAGGTAGCTGATATCAAAAGGGAGTGTATCTCAATTTCTTTAAGCACATTGGAGCTCCACGTGCGGTGCACAATCCGGAGCTGCTGATCTGAACATGGCAGGTGTCCAGTGCTCCTAGCTTTGTTTAGCTTCTGGACGCATGTTTTAGCTGGTTTGAGTGTGTTTGCGTGACATGCTGCTGTGTTGAGCATGTCCATTCATGGGGAGGTCTATTGACTGCTGAGCATTGTTTATACCTGCAGTGCGAGTTTGCGCACTGCGCCACAGTGCTTAGCAAGGAAGGCTGTCAAAAAAAGAAAAAAAAAGAAATTGGTTGAGAAAGCCTAAATTGGGCCATTCCAACCCATCAGTGATGTACTTGGCAAGTGAAATGCATCATAGTTAGCCAATCACGCAGGCTGAATATGCAGCAGAGCACTATAAAGTATGCATACACCCTATGATTTGATTCCCCCCATGCTGTGCACCATTGGAGTACACACTTGGGAATTTTAACTGAGAGAATGTTATGGGGTGCTGCAGAGCGGTTGCATCTGTATGTGCTAGATGCTGAAGTCAGTGCTGATGCTGACAATGGCCTAGACAGAGAGGGAGAAGAGTGTTCAGACCCAGGGTAACCTTCCAGGAGCTACATGAGATGGAGATCTAGAGCGCTACAGGGTGGACAGAAACATTCTACAAGACCTCACCAAGCTCTGCCACCCTCACCTCCGACCCAGAGCCAACAGAGGGGAACCCATCCCAGTAGAAACAAAAGTGTGTGTAGCCCTTAGGATACTAGCTACAGGTACTTTTCAAAGATCAACAGGGGACATGATGGGGGTCTCACAGGCATCAGCAGCCAGCAGTATGCATCTCTTCTACTATGTAGCACACTACCCTGAGGTACTGGGTGCCAAAGACTGCACTCATGTGCACATCAAAGCACCACCCGGTGAGGAGGGTAGAGTCTACATCAACCACAAGGGGTATCACTCCATCAACTGCTAGGTCATGTGCAATGCCCAGGGCATTATCATGCATGTGTATGCTGGCAGCCCTGGTAGCTATCATGACTCCCATATCTAGCATGCATCACAGCTGTACCAGATGTTTGCCAGGGGGACATCTCATATGGCCATCTACTGGGAGATGCTGGATATGCACTGGAACCATGGATGATGACACCCATCAGAAATGCGCACACACCTACCGAAGAATGCCATAATGAGACACACACACAAATTAGGAACATCATAGGGCATATGTTTGGTCTGCTCAAGTCACAGTTTCAGTGCCTCAATATATCTGGTGGAGACCTTCAGTACTCTCCAGCCACATGTGCACAGATGTTCATAATATCTGCCATGCTACACAATATGATCCTGGGGAAACAGCTGCAGCAGAATCATCACAAGTAAGGGACAAACAGCCTCCCACCAGTGCCTAGGTCCTCACAGCCACACACACAAGGGGACTTAAAGGAGGAACCCTCTGAGGATGTCCCTCTAGGCAGGTGTAGGCATGCCCAGTATGCCCTGCCCTTGGCCAAGAGGCAATGCATAGCACATACACTGACAACCTAGGATCCTAGGGGCTGACACCTTACTCCGGCTCACATACATAGTAAAAAGAATGCCAGCAACACCACACAACCTGTATCTAACCATGTATTGGTTGTGTACTGCATGTATCAGACATAGTGATCCCTGAAACACAGGTCTCTCAACTGCTGCATTCACAAGATAAGTCACTCTCCTATACAACAACTATATGGGATTCTGCATTATGGTAGCATATGTATGGACCTGCTGCGTGTATTCAAGGGAATAGATAATGGGCTACCTGCTGAGAACTAACAGCTACTTGGGACAACAGGTACTCTCTCCAATACTGAGTGCCCCACAGTATGCATTAGGCCACATGGCTGGAAACCCCACTGCATTATGCAATGAAAATGTCAAACAGTGGGGTCATAGGACAGATGCACAAATGCCAATGCCAGAGTCCCCTACCACCAACACATCAGTGTTCCCATACACCTTCAATAACAGTATGTTTGCAAGGCTATAGCAGCAGACCACACAATTCCAGGGGTGTCACAAAGAACCTGGCCACATGTTCTATTTTCCACAAAATGCAGGGGTCGCAGCAGGGGTCACAGTGTATGTTTGTATGCTGTTGATAGTGTGAGTAATTAAACCTCACTTTCTGAAAGCTGGTGTGTTTCACTGGGCTAAGGACATTAGTGTGGTTGGTGGTGTTGATGGTTTAAAACTGGCAGGAACTATAATTTTTGCATGTGAGTTACTCATATGGTAGGAGTCTTGCAGACTGCTAAAATGCTGCAATCTATTCCTGCAAGAAATCTGGACAAAGTCAGAGAAAATGGGGGACAGAGGGCCAAACTTACTGACATTATACAAGCTCTGAGTAACCTAAAAGGTGGCTAGTGTAACAGCAAGTTGCAACAGGTCAGATTAGCAGCAAAATATAAAGGCCATCGCTTAACTGTGTCAGTGGACTGCATTAAGTAGTATCTTACTGGATAAAAACAACTGTACAAGGAACTAAGTAGACATATGGGGCAGAAGGCTGGACAATCTGCAAAAATATGTACAATGAGAAGTGTGAAGACTGTCACCCTGTGTGCAGTATTACGTCATGTACCCCAGGCACATCATACCTCTCAACCACTTAGAGCATAGAATCTGGACAAAGCCAAGAACAACAGTGGGACAAAGGCCCAAATATAAAGTGAAGGATTAACTGTTGACCAGACAAATGTGGAAAGTTAAGAGAATAACATGCCACACAGTAGCATAAATGTCCTGATGTGTATGGAGTCAGAAACTGAAATGTCTGGCATAATTTCTTAATGTTCAATCTATAATGATTTGACACTAATGTACCTGAAAATCACAATGCTATGTAAAATGTACAAAAAAATTACAAAAAACTCTGTACATTCTATTACAACATGTACAGTTGATAGGTATGTGCCATATATTATGTTCAGCAAACAGACAGAGAATGCCATGTACCAAATATCAGGGAGGTGCTGGACTGTTGAATCAGGTGCAGCAGCCAACTGACTGCAGCACACAAAATCCCTCCTCTACAAGGCCTGCTGATGTCACCCAACTTAACAGCACTGGCTGACAAGGTGATAATAGATAATCTCCGTGGCACATGTGATAAGTACTTTGTGCTATAGTGTATACCACTAGATAGGTAGGGGTTCAAATCTCACAACAGGCAACTCTCTGTGTGCTTGTGTCTGTAAATATATCCCCTTGCAGCAGTGAGGACATGCCTGTTTGGCATTTCTCTGTGCAATACATGTACATTTTAAAGCCCTGTCTTTACTTGTCAGCCTTTCCACTGTCCTCCTGTACAAGGCCTGCTGATGTTATCCACCTTAACACCATCGGCTGATAATGTAATAATGGATAAGCTCCGTGATGCATGCGGTAAGTACTGTGTGCTATAGTGTATACTACTAGATAGGTAGGAGTTCTAATTTCAAATGTGTGTGTGTGTGTGTGTGTGTGTGTGTGTGTGTGTGTGTGTGTGTGTGTACACGTGTGTACAAATATATTCCCTTGCAGCAGTACTCATATGGCCATATGGGTTATTTATGTGAAATGGTCATGCATTTTACTGCCCCATGACTAGCTGCTGGCCCCAAATAGCCCACATCTACCT
The DNA here is from genome assembly GCF_019279795.1 of Protopterus annectens. Classification (NCBI taxonomy): domain Eukaryota; kingdom Metazoa; phylum Chordata; order Ceratodontiformes; family Protopteridae; genus Protopterus; species Protopterus annectens. The sequence continues at coordinate 1,400,549,823 of NC_056743.1, read as the reverse complement.
AGGCATGACTGTTATCTGCCACCACCTGCAATCATGTGTATGGAATACCCAGGTGACACATATTAAAGGTAGCAGACCTTCTTACAGGGTATTTGTGCATGATTACACTGACTGCCCCATTGTCACTGACATACTGTTCGACATATATGCACCTAGGTAACCATGCACATATACAGCCGTACCTTGACAATGATATTTTTTGCTGTGCTGCCATGCATCCCATGCTGTTGGATTGCCACCAAGTCTCCATAGCTTGGCCATTCAGACCCCTGGAACAGAAGCATACACAGGTCTATGAGACACCTATCAGTCTGTAACACTTCTGCCAGTCTAGCATCACGCAACAAAGATACACAAAGTTTGATATGTAGTAATGACACATGCCAGCATACAGCACCTGTCATGGCCCACAACACCTGCCATGGCATAACAATACAGCACTACACAATTACATGTAAAGTAAGATAGTCACCCTGTGCATCAGACACATATTTGCATGTCCCTGCATTGATGGCACTGATAGCAGTGATGTGAAACAGGTATCATCACATGCACAAGGTGTGATGTGGGGTTGCCAGAGGCCTAGGCTGTGCCAAAGAGTTGACAGCATGTGTGTGAGTCAGGAATGGGTGTGGGTTAGATGGTCCATGGAGAGGTGCCATGTGTGTCTGTTGGTGACCTGCATGTGACAGTGATGTTTGAGGGTGTGTGTGTCCACAGTCAAGCCCAGTGCTAGCTCTACACATGTGTATGTTGGACAGCTATTGGCCATGCATGACAGAGTGGACAGTTCACTATCTCTGACCGTGAACGCGTGAACTGGCTCTGCCAGGAGTGCCACTGGCACCACCATGCCCAGGGTCAGATATGGTGGTAGTAGCTGACAGTGAGTGCTGTCTGCTGGGCTCGTGTCCCCCACTGGACCACCCAGGACTATGTGCCCATGGCCTGCCACATTGTGGTGTGGACAACACACTTCCTTCTATAGTGCTGAAGGTACTGATACTATGGGAGCAGGAGTGTGCATGGCCAAGTGTAGTCACAGCAGATGGTGTTGCTGACCTATGTCCACGTGTCCATTGCCCTACTCCAACCAGATGTTTCAGCACAGACAATGACTGGTGAAAGACTGACACTTTTCTCAGCCCACTGTCTGTCCACTACATCAGTGAAATAATCCATGGCATCACCAATGCGATGGAGGCAGTCATGAATGTCAGACTGTGCTGCATCCATAATCCTAAGTATCCATCTGGTGTTGCTTTTGGAACATGCCTGTATCTCCATAATGGACTGAAACATGCGGCAAGTGACCTGTGATGTGACACATGTGACAGGTGGTGGATGGGCAGCAGTCCTCCTTCAAGCACCCTTGTCAGTCTCCCTGCGTGGGACCTCACCAGCTGTCTGGCTGTCGCCAGTGTCTACACTCACTGATGCTATAGTTGCCACACTGTCCTATTCAATGTCACCACCCTCTGACTCTTTGATATCTGTGGCCTCAAGAGACTTAGTATGTGTGGGCATACTGACTGAGTGTGGGGATAATGGGGGAGGAAGTGAGTTGTCAACTCCTGGGACAGATTCAGCACCTAGCAACCCCACCTGTACCTCACTAATGCCACCATCATCATCAGAGTCCGATGAGACACTGACATCAGGTTGTGAGGGGGAAGACACCAACCCCCACGTTCACCTGTGAGGAAGAAGACAAAATCAGTGCATTACTACCTTTACTATTATGTATGGTAATCCATACAGACAGATACATGCACAACACACAAACACACAATAACATACATATACAAGACAGGCCCTTTAACATGCACTGCAGCTATATCCGGTTAACTTTATCGGTACAATATACCTGTGAGATAAGCAATATGATAGTATATCTGATAGACCTACACCTAAAACTCAGTGCACCTTTCTTGAGCATAATATGCCAGTTGTAGTCTCAGAGCCTCAGGTATGTACCATCTCCCTATTCTGTGCGAATAGGCATCTTGGAGTGATTTCCTCCTGTGTAGCAGGCTGCATAGTCTGTCTTAATAATAAGTGCAAAACTAGAATGGCAGGACCACCACAGCTCGCAAATACAAACACTTTTATTAAAATAATAAAACAGATGAGTGCTTTTGTGTTGTGCAACCAACACTTCTTCAGATTTAAAAAATAACATCACTGCACCATTTAAATATACTTAAGTGGTAATTACATAGACCATCCTGCTCAATTACATAATTACATCAAATTCCTTCCATTTAGTACAAGTCTTAAAGAAACACATGCATTCAAGCCAGGATGTTTGTCAGCTTGAAGCCTTAAAATCCATTTAAGTTCCATACATTCAGTGTAGTATATCAAATCACCCCCCCCCCCAGAACTCACAGGAACAGTCTAGGCATTTTTAATATTGGCTGTTCTAATATCATGGGAGTGACCAAATATTCTGTCTTTCAACCTTTTGTTGGATTTACCAACATAAAAACCCTGACAAGACCTGCAGGTTGCTAAATATACAATGTTCTCAGTGCTGCAGTCTGCATAACACCTGGGACAAAAAGTATAGTTTAACCAAGGATGTTCAAATACTTCTTCTTGGGATATATAAGTGCATGCCCTACAATGTCGGCATCTGAAGGTGCCCATTCTGTTGGATTGTTGATGCCCTCCTCCCATACTAAACGGACGTCCAGCACATAGCTGCCTCTTCAGGCTCAAACAATTTTTGTATGAAAAGGAGAGGTTAGTTGCAACGAATTCTGCTGTCTTATTATCACTCTTAAGTACCCCCCAATTCTTACATATTATATTGCATACAGCTCCTACATCACTGGTATATTTTAAGCCAAATCTAAGCATAGATGTCCTAGTAGTGGATACCCTATTGCTGGTATTACATCTTGAAATGTATGCAAAATTTCTCCTCTCATTCATAACTCGCTCTTTGTTCTGGGTTAAAATGCTGCTCAAATAACCCCCCTTAGAAAAATGATCTGTCATCTTCTCTATGTTTTGATTAAAGTCATTATCCTGCATACATAGTCATGAAACCCTCATGTATTGGCCCCTTACTATGCTGGGGTATATAAACCTAGGATGCATACTATCAAAAGATAGTAGACTATTTTTCCAACACCCTTTACAAAACAAAGTTGTCTCAACCCCACCTATGTCATTGATTACCACATGTACAACTAAAAAATCCATCTCCTTTGAGGAACTTTGCATCGTAAACCTCAAAAAGTCAGTCATGTGATTTATGTAATCAAGAAAGGTGTTCAGTTCGTCTTGACCCCTCCCCATACAATAAACACATCATCAACAAAATGACGGTAAAATTTTACGTGCTGCTGATACATTAAGCTATTGAATACATATTGCTCCTCCCACACATTCATAACCAAATTTGCATAGGAATTTGCACAGGGGGTGCCCATGGCAACCCCCCATTTCTGTGCAAAAACAGAGTCCCATACATGAAAACATTGTGGTTTAGAACCAAATCTAATAATGAACAAATCGTGTCTACAGCAGTATTATCAAAATCCTCTCTTTGAACTAATATGGCCCTGATGGTATCCAGTCCATAGTCATTAGGAATACAGGTGAACAAGTTCACAACATCCAGAGTCACAAATAGTAACCCTGTTACCCTTCCATATGTTGCCACAAATGTAAACAAATCTGTCAGAAACTATTCTGTAAACTTAAGTAAAACAGGAATAGATGTTAATATACATTTCAATTTCTTTTCAACATAAAGAGAACATGCTTGCTTAACCCAACCCTCCCCCAATACTATTGGATGTAGAGGGGGGGTTGATAGAGATTTATGGACCTTTGGTAGGCCTTTAATGACTGGTATTTTTGGTTCAATTATATTCAAAAATTATATGGTTCATGATCTATGATACCATCAAGAAGCATCTTATATAAGGCACTGTGTACATAATCTATAATAGATCTCACTCTATCCTTATTTATATAATTATATGTCACCTCTTCATTCAACATTTTAAGCATCATATGATCCTAGTCACTACAATTCATGACCACAATTGACCCTCCCTTATCTGAGGGTCTGATGCTGATGTCACAATTGCCCTTTAAACCTTTCAAGGCATTATTTCTGCAGCAGTTAAGTTATAATACCTCTTGTCCCTATGTCCATACATATATTTACATAGGTCATTCTCACAAATTTTAATGAACAATTGTATATGTAGAGGCATCACTGGCATATAAGTACTGGGCCGCCTAAATTGGCATCTATTCACATCACTGTTATCATTAAACATTAACTTTAAAGTCAAATTGCGACAAAACAATCGTAAATCAGTCAGTTCATCACTCATATTTGAAGGTGCAGAGGAGATAAAACTCAATCCTTTATTTAGGACTGACAGTTCTACTTCACTCAAAATATAATCCGATAAGTTATATACAAGGGAATTCACCTCCTCACTTTGCGAATTCCCTGATAACATTCGCTGGAGTGTTTCCTCTTGTGGTGCCCTCTGCTGTTTGACTGAGGTGACCGCACCATCACTGGAAGAGAAGGAAAACCCTTGCTTGTAAATTACCTCACTTTCTGTCTAGTGCCTATGTCCTGATGATGAGATGTAGTCCCCATTTTCGTTAAGGCAATAGGTGGCTGATTTCCAGTAACTAAAGGATTGTTCAGCACAGCATTGCCTTAATTGTGGGGAGGCTGATTTACCCTCCTATCAGTGCTGATCTCCTGTTGACAAAATTGTTCTTGCACAGTCTCTGTGTTGAGTGAAGCTTCTATACTATTGTTATCTGCTCCAGTAGAAACTGGCTCATTACTGACTCTTTCTGTTGTCTTTGGCCAGACAAAAATGTGTCCTGATACAAAGTCATTATAATCTTTCATTAATTTCTTTGTTTTATTACACTGCAGTTTCAACTCATAACTGGCCATGTTAGAAAATATATTTTCTAACATGCGCATGCTGTTCATTCTTGTAGCGTTGGTCTATATTCTGCCTACACTTCTCTACTACTTCCTAAGGCTGACATTCAATGGGTTGAAAGTATTCTATCAGCAAATTTATGTACTTAAAACTTAAGTCTAAATTCATTTGTTGCCATTGTTTTTAAATGGTGTAATGATGCTATTTTTTAGACCTGAAGAAGCACTGGTTGCACAATGCGAAAGCGCTCATTGGTTTTATTATTTTAATAAAAGTGTTTGAATTTGCAAGCTGTGGTGGTCCTGCCATTCTTGTTTTATGCTTTGGAAACTTGTTGTTTTGGCAGCAACCTTTACCAGCAGTTGGAACATTTTGTGTGCTCTTAACAATAAGTGCAAATGTGTTAATGTTCTTGCAAATACACAGCTGTGATTACCAATTCTATGCACTTCATTTAACTGGTCCAACATGGAAAATAAAACTATTCTACTCTGGCTAAGCATAACAGTTGTGCCTAGGGAAACATGACAGCCCTTAACATTCTTAGGGTATATACAATCTGTGAAACAACAGTAACACACTTACCAGGTAGAGGACCTCAGACTCTGGCCACACCTGACATACCTGTGAAAATATGAGGGATAGGTATTGCATCAATTTCACTTGTATTGTTACAAGGTAATATGTTCATATATCCACATCTACAGTAGCTAATGTGTTACTGTCTACACTGCTGACATTCTGAGTATGTGTGCACAACTGTGCCTTAAACCCCCCTCCCAATGCAGATAGACCTGACACCCATGTACTGCTATGCAGAGCCTGCCACAATGACTGATACAGTATTACACTGATGAACACAGTAAGTTTACCTGGACGCTCCTCTGATGTGAATGCTGTGGCACCCACCTCCAGGATGTATGGGGTGATGTATGGCTGGGAACTGCTGGCTGGTCCTATGTTCACCAGGAATTCCTCTGTGGCCGAGAGTGGTTGTACTGTTGCAGGCCCTCCACCAGTGGCAGCATGGTCCCTGGACACAGCAGCTGCCCTTTGCCATGCTGCATTGACCATATCTGTGGCCAGGTGTCAAACCTGCTTGTAGGTCCTGTCCTGTTGGCTAATTTGGTTCACTGCCATGATGATGTTGGTGGCTCCTGGACAGCAGAATGTAGTGATGCAGTCTGAGGCCATCCAGGATAACATTATTTTCTGCGGCTGTAAATGCTGTGTGCATCCTGTAATACATCATTCCAGAAAGACAATAAGAGGGGAACACATCACAGGACCAGATATGTGAACATCCACTATGTACAAAACCTGCACAAATACAACGGGTGCACTATCCACCACTACCTGATAAGTCATACCCCGAAATCTATTAACACAATACACATGTGGCTATCACCAAGATAGTAGCAATAATGGTAAGGTCCCTGTGTGCCATGACAGAGGCTACTGTACGTCAATACACACATCACTGCAGTCTACTGTGATGTGTCTCCTATGGGCAAAGTCCCACTACTATGTCATACAGTCACTGTCAGACAAATAGCTGTGTGCTATTACAACAACTATATGGGGACAGCCCAGCAACACCAGTGTGCCACAATAACAGACAGCATTCACACCAGCTGTAGTATATCTTCCCTGTAGACAACATACCCCTCCCCCACACAGATGTTTATAGAATGTGAACATGTGTTCATAGATGTGGTCCTTTTGACACGAACATGTGGATGTCTGACAAACGGTTGGCCAATCATTGATGGCCATTGTCAGAATATAGAGGATCTGGCTGTCACACACCAGACTCCTCAGAATACACTTACATTCCAGTAATTTCTGTTAGTCTAGTCATAGTCTTACTTTGTATGGCCAATATGTACACTCTGTCGTTGAGTTTCGGCCTGTGCCTCCCCACTAATAATAGCTATGACCTGAATTCCTGCTCTAAGGGGTTGACAGGTATGTTAGCAATAGCTTTCAAGCAATGAGGTATGAATGTCAACAAAACAGTTACCTAGCCAGACTACATCAAGGACAGCCATGGACACCTTTACAATGTCTGAACTATTTTTGTGTGACATTGACAGACTGAGAGGAGGTGAATTACAGTACATCATGTGATATTACAGCTGTGTACACCCTTACTTACTATCAATGTCTAAATGATAATCCACTAGCTTTCCTACAGGAGCTGACCATTGTAGGAGGGAGTAACAGGGGCAGAGCTGTGATTTGATTGACAGCAGGGACAGGTGAGAGGCATGCCTGTAGCTGTTAGACAGCAGAGTATTACTAACATGTCAATGTCACAGATGTACTACAGGCTTGCTGTTGTAATCCCTTTTACCCATACCTCCATCCTCCCATCTGCATCCCATTATATGGGCACATATATTACATATCTGGTAGAGCGAAGTAATCCTTTTTTGACCAGATCCTCTGCAAATAGGTTGCTATACCATAGTGTGTCTGAGTAAAGCAACATACCGACCTGTTCCCCATAGGCAGTTGATTGTTTTTTGTAGGGAACTCTCATTAATAGGTAATTGCCTGTGCAGCAATCTGTGGCTCAGACTTGTTAATTGCATCCAAAACAGCTGGGTTGTACTTTAGTCAATGACATGACACTGCAGTACAGTATTTAAGGGCTTCATGTAGGCCTTTGCCTCTTTCTTAGTCTTTGAAATGGACATTAGTGAGGTGTGGAGACTACATCATCATAGAGGGTAGGTACAAATACTGTCCACTGTTGAAATTTATGAGGTATGTCCACAGATTTGCATGATATGTTTGGCCATTGTCTCATGACATTGTGATTATCTGGCAGTTCAATGGTAAACTTTGTGGGTTGTAGTCAATAAGAAGAGAGAGACATGCGAATTTCAGATGTCATACCCATCAGAATATGCATGCACAGTCTCCCCAAACCATTCGCTTAGTTACATTTGGAAAAAACATAGATGCTTTTAGAAATATTGTGAATAATCACTGGGACATTTTGCTGGCAAATGAGAAACTAGTTGGTATACTCTCCCCACTGTGTTTCTTTTCATACAGAAGAGGCCATACCATCAATTCCCATCTAACCCACTATAAACACACTTCACCCACTACCACACAACAGGTCACCCTATTTAGGGACAAGTTAGTGGGAAGCAACCCTTGTGGTCACTGTAGCTTTTGTACATATATATGTAAAACCAAAGAATTTACAAGCAGCAACACACCACACATTTTTTATATCAGATGCGTTGGCAACTGCAGCAGTGACTGGGTCATTTATTTGGCCACCTGTTTTTGCTCAGCTTTTTATGTAGGGCAAACATCTAGGCCATTAAAATACAGGATCAGTGAACATCTCGGTGATATTAGAAATAAAAGGATTTCTAATGCTGTTTATAAACATACAATGACCCATGTCACTGCTAAATTCCAATTCACAATCATTGATAAAATTTAAGGACATATCCAATAAAGCAGGTTGGCATTCTATATTAAATAAGAAGGAATCTGGTTGGATTGTTAGGCTAGGGGCTTTGTTTAAACCTGGCCTTAATGAACTAAGTTAATTTTGGCATAAACCAATCAGCTTCCAGTATGGTTTAATTAAACACTATTTAAATGTGTAATGGATTCAATTTATTTAATGCACTGAAGAAGGCTGTAGGTTTGGCCGAAAACGGTATGTTGTTTTTGTTGTTTTAGTCACATTAAATTTTGACTCTATCTACCTCCTGAATGGTGCTGGACCCTTTTTGGTGTAATCCCTTTTACCCATAACTCCATCCTCCCATCTGCATCCCATTATATGGGCACATATATTACATACCTGGTAGAGTAAAGTAATCCTTTTTTGACCAGATCCTCTGCAAACAGGTTGCTGTACCATAGTGTGTCTGAGTAAAGCAACATACAGACCTGTTTTCCAAAGGCAGCTGATTGTATTTTGTAGGGAACCCTCATTAACAGGCAATTGCCTGTGTACCAATCTGTGGCTCGGACTTATTAATTGCATCCAAAACAGCTGGGTTGCACTTTCATTAGCCAATGACATGACACCACAGTACAGTATTTAAGGGCTTCATGTAGGCCTCAGCTTCTTTCTTAGTCTTTGAAATGGACATTAGTGAGGTGTGGAGACTACATCATCACAGAGGGTAGGTACAAATATTGTCCACTGTTGAGATTTATGAGATATGTCCACAGATTTGCATGATATGTTTGGCCATAGTCCCATGACATTGTGATTATCTGGCAGTTCAATGGTAAACGTTGTGGGATGAGGTCAATAAGAAGAGAGAGATGTGAATTTCAGATGTCATAACCCTTCAGAATATCCATGTTGATGCAGTTGCTGCTATTCTATCAGTTCACTATCTTTGTAGGATCAAACAGTGAAACATGTCCTGTCACTGGACCTTTGCCCCCACCCCCCACCCTTTATGTATGGTATTGCCTGGATCCCTTGTTCTAGAGGGGTCTGAGGTATAGTAAGTCTGTAGTAGCTAGCTTAGCATACAGCTGCATATGTTCCAGGCTGCAGCTGCTGCTGCTGCGGCTGAAGCCTAGGACACATGGGGGAGGGGCATGTGAACTCTTTAGAGGACAGCAAGCTGTACATGTAACTGCGGCAGCAGTGTCAGCTGTGTCATCACAGGTGAGCCAGGGTAAGGGTACCCTTTACAGTCCAATCTAGCATGTGTGTAAGGTACATCTGTTATGTAACAGTGTCAATCACAGAGCAGAAGGCAGCATATAATTTGGCTATACAAATATGTGCAGTGTGTCCCTACCTACAGGCCTTTAACTTGCAAACATAGGTAGCAGTTAATGTAGTAGCAGCAACCTGTCTGGGTTAAAATTGCATGACTCAGTTATTACTTGCTGTGATCACAAGAATGTAATTGATATACAACACACTGGATTCAAACCCAGGACTGTGGTAGGCAAAACATGCTATGCAAGGGGTTTAACAGACTGAGCTACTGAGTCGGTGCTGTAGCAGGTGTATTTGCAAAATATATGTGCATACATACAGTCTGTGACACAAGCTATCTACATCCATCATTATGTGCATGACTTTCAAAGGCATTTGTTGTACAGCAAGGTCCCAGTTGTACACATATACTTTGCCATTGCTGCATTAGCAGGTGTGTTTAAAGATGTTGCTGATAAAAGGGAACAATTACCTGCTATCATAGCTCTCAACCTCTTAGAGCAAGAAATCTGGACAAAGCCATAAATACAAGTGGGACAAAGGCCCAAAAATAGAGACAATCTTTAAACATTGCTCTTACAAACTGTTGATAAAATAACAGGCTTTGCATTAGCAGGTGTTTTTAGAAGAGTATGAAGTATGAAACTGAAATGTCTGTCATGATTTTCTAACCTCAATCTTTACTGACCTGGCACTACTTTGCTACTAAATTATGAATTTATGACATCTGGGCCAAAATTAGGTGGCAAAACTCTGGACATTCTGCAACAATCTGTACAGCTGACAGGTATGCCTGCTATCCCAGGTCTCACATACATCCATTATTATGTATTTGGCTGTGTACTGGTGTAGTGCTTTTATTAAAATTTCGGGAACACTCCCATTTGTCCTATTATATGTACTTGCAGTCTATCAGTGGCAATCAGTATATTTTGCTGGAAACTCCTGTTTTAATTTAGAGCTGAGTGGCCCATTAGGCTAATCCACCATGCTGTAGTTGACAGGGGCCCGGGTTTGAGCCATAACAGGGGTAATTATTTTGTAGATGTGCCTGAAACTGTGAGAAACACATAGGATCATTAAAGCACTTTTAAGCACATTTAAGTGGGTTTGCATGGTGCATCACTTAGCTCCACGCAGACCTGCACTAAAATTAAAAAAGAAAAGAAAAAGGTGATAGAACAAAGGTGAAATGGGGCAAGCAGGGGGAAAAACATACTGAAAGGCAGGTAGGGTTGTGCAGAAAGGGTGTAGGAAAGGACGATAGCATTCCATTTCTTGAACAGCAACAGCTGTGCAGTTATTACAGACTTTGTACATGAATTTGGACCCTCAAACCCCAGAGAGAGGGATGAGGACAACATAAATGTTTTGTCAAACCAATTGGGCGTAATTAGTGTGAAATGGAGAGCTATGTTTGGGGCAACTTTTTTTCTGTGACAGGTGCCATTTATTTATTTATTTTTTTAAGGAAAGAGTTGAATGTTGGGGAAGAGATATAGGTACATGTGGGGAGGTATGTTGTATAGGAGAGATGGCATTTGCAGACAGACAAGACAGCATACAGGGGCAGTGTGTGACACATGAGGGGGTAAACACCTTAGACGGGGAGGGTGTTGTGGAATCAGAGATGTCTGTGCCCTCAGACAGCAGCAGCATAACTGAGCTCCTCACCCATGGACATTCAACACTGCTCCTTCACTGCCTAACCTGACTGTGCTGGATGCTGGGAGCCAGGGCCACCAGGCCCCACCAGGTTGTCGAGGCTGCCGTCAATCCAGCACAGGTGTTGTTCATAACTTCTATACACATCCCTGTGCACTATAGCCAGTAGTTGATCTTGAGTGACTACCACCCCTCTGCAACCACTCCCGTGGAGGGACAGGCCCCATCCCCTGAAGTGGTTCTATCCAAGGGTGGTGCAGGCCCAGCAGAGGGGGAACCACTGGCCTGGGTCCCAGACATGCTGCTACCTGATGCCATGGCTGGCTGAGGTAGGGTAGGTGGATCAGCAGGAACCAGCCTACCCTGTCATGCTGTGGTGATAGATGTATTGTAATGTGTATAGTTTAGTTATGAACAAAACAATTTGTTAGCAATAACAGCATGCCAGAAGATTGGAAATAATCCACTGTCATAGCAATGCATATGATACGGAACAAAACAATTCATAACATTACAGTCAGTATTTCAAAATAAAATAACAGTCAGTGTATTAACAGGGTCTATATTAGCATGTCGACAGGAACTCAAACTAAGAAAACTGACAAACCACTTAATAAAACAAAAAAGAGGCAAAACAACAGAAACAAACTATTTTTTGTATGTTAGCACTTTCAAGTTTAATAACTCAACTTCTTCAGACAAACAGAACAACCATACACAAATACAAAGTGTATTTGGGTATGATTGTTCTGTTTGTCTGAAGATATTGAGTTATTAAACTTGACGAAAGCGCTAACATACAAAAAACTGTTTGTTTCCATTTTTTTGCCTCTTTTTTGTTTTATTAAGTAGTCTAGCATGTCAACAGGGCAGAACAGAGAACGCTCTTATGGCGTCACATATTAAATTAAATGCCTAAATCTCAAAAGGCCAGAAGAGTGATTTTTTTTTCCTAGGGAAAAAGAAACACTACGCCAGTGTCGGTAATTTGCTGTTTCTTCTACTGTAGTGCGATCTCGGACTTGGTATATTTAAGTAGGGTTTTTTTTTTTGTTGTTGACCCAGTGATTTTTCCCCTGGTAAAAAAAAACTCACTGTTTTGGCCATTCAAGATATTGAAATTTCATTTAATATGTGTTGATGTTAGGGCATTCACTGTTTTGCTCTGTCAACTTGCTAATATGGACCATATTAACAGCATGCCAGTAACAGTTACGGCATAAGGCCAACAACATAGGTAATTCAACAAGGTATGTTAATATGCAGCCATTGTAATACATAACAATAATTTAACACATGCCCCAAAATAATGTTTAGAGAACAACATATGTTAATAGTAAACCATAACCAATGTATAACAATAATAAATGTAGATGAAGATAAGGGGTGTGGACAGAGAGACATACAGTCCATTAATACTGGTATTGGCTATATATTTTACAACAGTACTGCTATATACTCTACAGGTCTGTCCTTCCTTTATGTATAACAGTGCCCTATAATTGCTGTAGCATGTACATACCTCTCAAGCTATCCACATGGGACAGTATGGGCCAAGCAGTAATACCTACAGGTACACAACTACAGAGAACACTTACCCATCAGATGTACCTATATAACTACCAAGATGTACTGTGGACCAATGTAGAGTGATTGTGTATTTACATAATCATGTTGATGATACATCTGTGACAGCTGGATTACACAACAGTAATTAAAGTCCATGACAGCATGACACTTGAGAGACATGTATATGTACAGCCCAGAGAGTAAACATGGGACAGTATGGGCCAAGTGGGTCAGTGCTAACTTTAACCCCCCCTCACCCCCTAAAGGGCCCATATCTATACAGGAAGAATGCAGAGTCCCTGTAATCACAACTACACAGGTAAAAGCTGCACTCTCTAAAGCCAAAAACACAGCATCCATGGGACTGGAGAACATCCCAGGCTGTGTTTTACATGAACTTCAGAACGAACTGGCTCCCCACTTAAGCACCATGTTCAATAATAGCCTCACATCAAGCTTTGTGCCCACTGAATGATGCACAGCAACAGTTATCCCACTGCACAAAGGGGGAGCCACCACTGATCCTGGGAACTATCGACCTATTAGCCTGATGAGCCTGGTCTGCAAGGCCATGGAACGTATCATCATGGAACTCATAAACAAAGACATTGGTAACCTCCAAACTCTGGATTCCCACCCAGTTCGGGTTTGTGAAAGGCAGATCATGCCTCCTGAATCTGATTAACTTCTTTGAGGCAATCACCAAAGCTGTAGATGAGGGTGAGATGGTTCACACAGCCTATCTTGACCTCGCTAAAGCTTTCAACACCATCCCCCATTCTGGAATTATAGCTAAACTCACTAAACTAGGTATAAATCCCTACGTCACAAGATGGGTTTCCAACTGGCTCACTGACAGAACCCACACTGTAAAAGTTGCAGACTCCAAATCTGACCTCAAAGCAGTGACAAGTGGAGTACCACAGGGTTCCATCCTGGGACCTCTCCTGTTTGGTATCTACTTCTCTGGAGTACAGGCTAACACAGAAGGCTTCTGGCTAATGAAGTTCACAGATGACTGCAAACTAGGAGCCATATTCAAGTCCCCAAATGATGTGGACATCCTACAGAAGGGCCTCGCTGAGACAGATGGCTGCTGTCAGAGCCATGGCCTCAAGCTCAATGCCAAAAAGTGCAGTGTCATCCCCTTTGGAAAAACTCTGTACCCATTAACTACCACATAGGCAGCAATCTACTTAACACCGAATGTGTGATAAGAGACCTTGGGACCCAGGTGAAGACTAGTCTCTCCTTTGATAGTCACATCATCACAGTAGTCAGGAAGTCCTTCAACGTGGCACACCTCATCATAAAAAGATTCTCATCCAGAAAAAAAGAGGTCACTGTTCCCCTCTACTCGACACTCATTAGACCCATTATAGAGTACAATGCCCCTTTTGGAATGTACCTCACAAGACATCTGCAGCAGCTGGAAAGGCCACAGAAGTACCTCACAAATAGGATTACTGGCTTCAAACAAATGCCCTACACTGACCACCTCAAAAAACTCCAGCTTTACTCTGTAGCATCTCACCTACTCCGAGGTGATCTCTGCCTAACATATAAAGCTATGTCAAACCCAGAGCTGTTGGACATGCTACACCTAAAGAAATCCCAATCCCTCTAAGGACCTAAACCTTGTCACCACAATAAACAGGACATGCTGGCGGGATAGATTCCTGTCCCAGAGACTTCCCATACCCTGGAACAGGCTACCCATCTATGTCAAGCAAAGTTCTTCATTAGCACTCTTCAAGAAAAATCTTGATGAGTGGATGGGAAATAGGAAATACATGCCGGGGATCACTTCTGTATCTCTGCTCGACAGTGGAACAGGAAAATAACTTTCTTGGGTGACGTAAGCCAGGGAACCTTGTTGGCTAGGCTTACATAGGCCCTTGGGCCGATAGCCTACTACCTACCTATGAACCTATGAACATGTCGTCCTTAGCAGCATGGGGATAGACCTTCGGCAATCTTTCAGAGACACTCCAGATATACAGCAATACCAAAATTACACATTTTATTTTATTTTCTGTTATTATTATTATACTTTTTGCCTTTATTTTATGATGTCTTATCACATTCCTGGTCAATGCTGTTGACAGTCTGTTACATCTGAACACACAAATAATTTACTCATAATAAGGGCTACTTCACTCATTTACCTGAATTTCATGTGGAAAGAACATCTGTCAGCAATACGTAACTAATTCAGTAATATTTCTTATTACTTGGCACTGGATTCAAACCCTGCTCTGTGTGTGGCAAAATGCACTTCAGATAGTCCATTTAACAGTACTGAGCCACTACTGACTACTGACTGACTGATATTTTCCTTCAGCTCACCTGGAAACAAAATATGACCTGATAATGGTACTACAGTTTTATACTAGACTGCAGTGAAAGTTGCACACACATCCATGAGATTCATGCATGACAGAGATACTAGGTAAACTATACATTACTACATAGAATGCAGGTATACACAATATATTGGTGGTGGGTGGAAATATCTGTGAAGTCTACAAAATATGTCAGATTACTGGGTTGGCTACCTCGCCCATATATAGTTGCAGTTAGTATATTTGTAGTCTACAGCTATTAACTGTCATACTTGCCTGCAGCACCGTACCTTGGAGCATGGATGCATATATCTGAAATGCAACGGTTAACTCAAGACAATCTTGATATGCACAATATAGCTTGGGTGTTCATGCTATTGTGTCACATGTTAGTGCAGAACAGGTGCCATAATGCAGTTCTTGTACTACAACTCTGAAGCTACATTTATTGCATAACACTCTTTACCTGCTATACCTTGAGGCAGGTAGTGGTATTCTTTTGTGTTTTTATGTCAGAACAGATGCCATAATTGATTTCATGCAAAACAGCCCTAATTACATACATATTGCACAACACAGTTTTATTAAGGGTACCTTCATGCACTTAATGGTATAGTTTTGAGTCTTTTTTGCACAACAGTTGGTATAATTTAGGTGTTGCAATACAGCTGTACTTCCACAATTATTGCAGTAGAAACTTTATTTCATTTACATTATCAGGGTTAATGCTTTAGTCTTCCCTGTTTATTGTACTATAGTTGGCAGTAGTCACTTATTGCAGTACAGGCCTACGTCTACATTCATTGCAATACCTAAATCTTTACTGTATGCACCTACTGGCAGTTACTGCTTTACTCTTTCTTGCTTATTTGACTATAGATTGCAAATTAATCTGTACTCACCACACTCACGGCACAACCTGGCCAAGTGCCCTGCATGCACCTCTAGGTTGCGAGCTCTCTCCTCTGCAGCTGTATGGAGAGAAGCACACCATTATGCATACCTGTCTATCAAACATTCAGATTAGGTATTGGTAAAACAATACTAACAGTACTTACAAACTTGTGGGGCATTTCCAGCCCAAGCTTCCCAGATCTAAGTGTCCTGAAGATCCCCCATCCAATGCTTCAGGTCATCATAATGGTGACAGACCTGCTCACCTGTGCGGGGGATACCTGTAGCACTGGTGAGATCATGTGCCAGCTGGTCCCAGGCCTCTGCCTTGCATTCTGAGCCCTGGAACTGCCCCTGCAGCAGCCAGTCATCATGGTCTTTCACCAGGAGTCCAACCATGACCCTGAACTCCAGAATGCCTCACCACTGTACCCAGAAGTGCACACAGTTCAAACTCCAACTGGTTATGCTGTATTTCTGGCTGTTGTGCTTAACATAGCCTGTTTTCCTGCCCTTACACACCATTGGGCAATTTTTAAAAATGTGGTGTGGTGTTTGGCACAGCACAAACCAGCACAGATGAGCTGAGCAGTGCTTAAACTAGCAAATGCTTAGCAGTGCTTAGTGGTGCTTAGCCATGTGCAAACCAGCTAAGTACAGCCAAGCAATGCCAAGCAGTGCCTAAACAAACATTGTTTAAGCAGAGCTTATCATGGCTTAGCACAGCTTAGCTGAGTGCAGCAGATAATGATTTAAAAATAATTGGCAGAATTTATATTTCAAAAATAATTTGCTTAATTTCCCTTCCCTGTATTCATACCCTGCACCTACTGTATATAAGGTCATAACTCTATCCACTTGGCTACATAGATATGTGTAATGCTGTTATAGTTTTGCATATGCCTCTGAACTAAGTTTAAGCACTGCTAAGCACTGCACTGCGCCATACAAACCTGCTAAGCTATGCTTAAACTTGACCTTTGATTCAAAAATTAAGTGCATCCACTTTCTACTTTTAGATGTCTGGCACATGTCAATTGATGCGGGCCACACCGTGCAAACTTTAAAAAATAAATAAATAAATAAATAAAACCATTTACATACATTGATATCATGCACTTGGACAGTGCAGGGGGTTTGTTACTCATCTTGGATGGTGCAGTGGTGCAGCAGTTGCATTGTTGGCTTCACAGCAAGAGGTTCTCCAGTTCGATTCTCGGCTGGGGTGTCTTCGGTACGGAGTCAGCATATCCTCCCTGCATCCATGTGGGTTTCCTCTGGGTGCTCCATTTTCCTCCCATGTTAAAAAAGACATGCATCTGGAGTGTTTCTCCCCAGGCCTCCACTGAAAATTGGCTTAGTTCCAAGTTGGACCTTCCAGGTAAACAAATGTTAAAAATAATAAATAAAAATCTGCAGGCATAGTTAATGACACACTCTCTACACTGATTCAATAGCCATGTTCCACAGCTCTCCCTCAGCAATGCACCATCATTAATATGCATAGCGCACTACAGAGGGGGAACCTGCTTACATGGGTACTGTAATTTCTGTATAGGCTCTACACTATGCCTACATGGATTTTATTAAATCAGGGGGAGACTTTTTATATATGTTATGCTTTTCTTATACCTGATTTGGAATGTGGGTTGCAAATATGTAGTGTTTTCCTTAACTAGGATTTAGATTGATCTCATCAGTAGTAGTGCTTGGAGTGGGTACTTGTTGTTCTTAATTGCACTTTTACAACCCTGTTTATATTGCTTGCCTGGAATAGGCTAGTTTAAAATTAGACAATACATATATTTTCCACACCTACTTCTAAGTGTGTAAAAGCTGATATGTTTAACATTGTAAAGTATTTCTGATTTTTTGTTACTCAGGAGATCACTTGTCTGTGATGAATAAACGCTTGTTGCTTTAGAACACTACCTGGATTTCATGATTTTTGGAAATTACTGTGCCTGAGCTCATAAACAAAGTTTAAGTTTATTAGTTTTTTAAGTTAAAATTTAAGTACATTACCTGATTTCAGACATCCAAAAAGTATAAAAATAAATCTCCTAAAGAAAGTGAAGGTATAGATTTTTACAAACAGAAAAATGGAGCTGTACTGGAAGAAGCAGGAATTAAATAACATGAAGCAAAAAACTATCACCATAGCAATACAAAAGGCTACTCTAATCTGAGTCGAATTACAAAGGGACACAAGTGCAGAAGAAAGACTCTGCCAGGCACTGTTTACTTTAAAAAGTAAAGTTGAAGATACAGTAAACAAAAGTAAAATGCTACATAAATACAGAGCCAAATTACAATAAAAATAAACCACTATAGAAATCCAATTAAATAAAAGCAATAAGTATATCATCAGCTAAAACAACTTAAAAAAATTATATGGGGTGGGGAGCACATTACGGCTTGTGAATAATTCTAGGTGCATCAGTATTATCATCAGCTAAAACAACATAAAAATGATGGGGGAGTATTACTTCTTAAATACATGTGATTTTCAGTTCTTAGAACTGATACAAAAATGATTGCTGTTGTATTTTTGAGGCTGTGTTACCTGGAAGGCAATGTACAGGTTTATAGAACACTGCACCACAGATATACAAGTCTCCTCATCAGGACTCATTCACCTGTCATAACTAAACTGAGGTATTGTGTAGTGTTAGTACCTGATTATAAACCGGAGTGTGGAATAGATTACAATGATTTCATAGAAGAGTTACTTAAATGACTACCTTCAAAATTTCTGCCCCAAATTCCAGCCAATTAAAAAAAGTTAAACCTTGCACAGCTGTCAATTAATTAAAATGGGCAGATGAATTATATCACATTATACAACGACCAACCATCAATATTCAAAAATGTTAGGGGGCGTGGCCAAGGATGAACACAGGATAGCAGCAGATTTCTTCAGCTCCACCAACATAACTACATTAACAGGAAATTATTACTTCAAAATTCAACTAATGGAATAATTTTCTTTCTAATAACGTTTGGAATATCAGTATCTTGAATAATATCTAAAAAAGAAAGAAAATTTAACTAATTTTCCTGTCAGAAATCTTTTTGGAAATTTCTCTCTCATCACTTCTGTTCAGAATGAGTTCCAGCAAGGCTAACAGCCAGGATTCCAGCATTAAGAAAGAGCTTCAGTCTTTACTATCAACTATTCAGCAACTAACAACTAAAATGGACAGACTGGATGTTAAAATTGATAACTTTATAGAAAACCACAAAACAAATGGATGTGCTACATCAAGATCTACAACATCAAAAAGCTCTGATTACTGGTATAGAAGAGACACTTAATGATATGGATAACAGAATTAAGGAAGAAGAAATAAACATTGAATTCTTATTGAAACAAAACACACACCTTCAATCCAAACTAGATGACTTGGAAAACAGATCCAGACGCAATAATATAAGGATTTTTGGACTGCCAGAAAATATAGAAGGTAATGACATTACATCTTTTTTAAATACTTGGCTTCCCAAAACTTTAGATCTGTCAGAGGCATTTTCTTTTGGTATTGAAAGAGCCCATAGGTCTTTATCTAATTCTAATACAAATAAAAAGTATCCTAGATCAGTTGTTGTAAGATTTGTATCATCTTATGACAAGGAGATGGTATTAAAATCTGCATGGGCTAAAGCACCTATAAAAATTAATGAAGCAACAGTGCGCTTTGACAATGACTATTCTTCTCTGGTGATATCAAAAAGAAACGTCTTTTTACCATTAATAAGAGAGCTTAAGAAAGCACAATTCAAAACTCATCTTTTATTTCCTTCCAAGCTAAAAATCTTTTTACCGGATGGCCCTAGAATTTTTGAAGACTTGGACTCTGCGTTGCTGCACATTAAAAAAAATAAAATACTAGATAAAATAGAGGATATGGAATGGGCAAGTCCTTCATTAAAGAGAATGGCAACAGGAACTTCTTGGAAGACATCAGAGAAACAAAAAAGACTAAAAAACAAATGACATGTTTTATATTTCTTTGAACTCCTTAATTACTGTTACTACATTTACAAGGAAACCACAAATATTTTAATGGTTTGTTTAAAGTTATTTCAATATGCAAGAATTGAATTTTGTTTTATAAATAATCAAACTTCCTGAGGAACAAATAACCTGATATGAATCAACTTGTTTCTCTTTTGTGACAAAGAGACCTAAGGTTAGTAATTTGA
The DNA here is from genome assembly GCF_019279795.1 of Protopterus annectens. Classification (NCBI taxonomy): domain Eukaryota; kingdom Metazoa; phylum Chordata; order Ceratodontiformes; family Protopteridae; genus Protopterus; species Protopterus annectens. Next base: position 1,400,529,475 of record NC_056743.1, on the reverse strand, counting down.
TACATTTCCTTTCTTTTCTTGTTTTAAATAATGGCATTCTCTTTAAACTAAACATCTAGAGAGGGGTGGGGGAGAGCAGGGAGATGGGAAGGATGAAAAGAAGGAAATAAGGGGAAAATAATCTATTATCTCTTTAAAATTATTTATGCTGTTTAAATGTTACTGCTATTTATTACACCATGACTAAATTGCTTAAATATATGATATCAAATAATATGTCATGATATAACTGCAGTTGACTAGAACTAAAAGTGTCTGAAAGTAATATGTTTCAGGTTTTACTTTATTAAAACAAACAGCAAGTAAATATCTTTGTAGGTACCTTTTCTCTCTCTCTCTCTCTCTCTCTCTCTCTCCTCCTTATAGGGTAATAAGGTTCTGATAATAATGATATGTGTATGTAACAAACTCTGAATGAGAAAATGAAATGGGACATATAAAAATAAGTTATGTTTATGTTAAACAATTGAAGTCTTGGTTTCACTGCCATAGAGACTGCAATGACTTGTGAAGTGCTTCGAGGAGGTTTTACACTGCATAGATCCATTTGTACTACAAAATGAATGTTTGTCACTTACTTTTATTAAAATTCCCACCAGAATGTTATGGGAGACAATTTGGGTGTGGGTATCCTCGTGAATAATGTCCTTGAGTTGTTTTTAAAGCTTCAACATCAACAAAACATGCAGAGAAACTGAAAGCAGCCATTTTGAACTTTGACCCCTGATTTCACACAGACTCATCACAAATTCAAGAAGTAAACTGTTTCAGGAAGTAGAACTGCTGTAAATGCGGTATTGTGATGAAAAACGAACTTTATGACAACAAAATGTGAGTTTTTCTTTATAATAATTTACTTATTTAAGATGTAACTTATAAAATATAAAAGTTATAATGATTTTAAATGATTTAATATGCCATAGTAAACAAATGAGATAATTTAGAAGGCATAGAAGGTAAAACTCATGCACAAATGTTTTTGAAAGCTTATATGACTGCTGCACCTTAAAACATATAGATGCATATGATTTAAAGATATGTAATGTTATAAAGCATCTGCCTTGACTAAAAGACAAGTATGTGCATTATTATGATTATATTTCAGAAGAAAATGTCATGTGATACATTTTAAAGCTGCAGTGCAGATATATAGGATACAGATGGCTTTCATCACAATGATTTAAGTATAACCAGGGATCATTATTGCTGTGTAGTATGTTCTTTTAACTTATATATTGTGAATATTCATTTTATTTATTTGATAAGAATGAGTATAAGAAGGAAGCTTTTAGTGCATGTAATTTAAAGTTTTAAAACTACTAACAGTACTGCTTTGACAGAAATTGGGTATACCCTAATGTAAGTAATGTCTGAGTCATGATAGCTTGAGATAACAAATGTTATTGAATTCAACTGAGCATAAACATATAATATGAACTTATTATTACAAATTTTATTAAACTACCATATGGGTATTCCTCCTTTTTTTTTTTTTTTTCTCTTCTCTCTCTCTCTCTCTCTCTCTTCTCAGCTCTCACTTTCAAGATTGTTAGAATGCTATTATGATTATGAATTTATTATATAGAATAGATGTACATAGCAATATTAGTTGATTATAAATGTTTTATATGATTAGATGAAGCTGTTATATAAATTATTTAAGCTTTGCTATAATAGATAATCAAATGAAATGAGGTTAACTTTAGTTAATAATAGTATTGAAGTAATTTGGTGCCAGCTGGAGTACTGCTGCTTAGGATAGGGGGATAACTTGAGTGGTATTTGCTACTCGAAGTTGGAGTTTTTAACTCCAGGCTGGATGCATTGTTTTATCCAAACAATATTTTCACCTGATTATTATCATGTGTATATAGTTTTGACATCCACATTATATTTTATAAACACATTGTCACTACAAGCAAGAGTTAGAATTAAACAAAATTCCATAAGATTTTCATTAAATACAGTTGTAATTAATAGAATACCTAAAGGAGGAGACATAATGCTACTTATTTTAGTAAATGTTACTCTGATTATGAGTTTTATATGTTTATAACAGTTAAATGGTAACTTTAAAAGGAATTTCTTTAAACATTAATGGACTGAATAACCCATGTAAAAGGGCAAGTTTAATGAGATATATTAATCTACATAGAGCCAATTTAATATTCCTTCAAGAAACACATCTCCTAAAAAAAGATATAGATAAATTAGCCACTAATAAATATACAGTCTTGGCTAGCTCAGAACACACACAGAAAAAAAGAGGAGTGGCTATTTTATGGAACAAAAATATGCCTATACCTAAAACTATTAAGTCTTATAAAGATGATAAAGGAATGTTCTGTATGGTTACAATACAGATTAATGGGAAAATATATACATTAATTAATGTATACTGGATTCCAGGAATTGGCACTAATACAGTGAAACACCATCTCAATAAGATTATATCATTCTCTATAGGAGATATTATTTTAGCAGGAGATTTTAACTGTATTCTGCATGAAAAAGACACTACTACTATAGGAAAAAGGAAAATCACATCTAATGCAAAACATTTAAAGGATTTCATTAACTTATATCATTTGAATGATATTAATAATCAGGCAGATTCTAAATCATTACCATACACTTTTTTTCTAATAGACATAAAACTTATTCAAGAATAGATAGAGTCTTTATTTCTAACCAACTGGTAACAGACTTAATTAATTCTAAGATCATTTCATGTCCTATATTTGATCATAATTCAATTGTCTTTGACTTTATGGTAAATAGTACGTATAATGTTCAGATTAAAAGAATACCAGCATACTTAACTCAACTAAAGGATTATAAAGATTATATACTTACAGAGGTGCAACATTTCTTAGACTTAAACACTACACCTGACGTCTCCATTATTTACATTTGGGATGCTCTAAAATCATATTTATATGGACAAAGTATCAGATGGTATAATAATAAAAGGAAATCTTGGGACAAAGAATTAATAGACATTCAAAACAAGTTAGACTCATATAAACATAATAATAAAGAAAATATTATGGACAAAAAAGTCATTGAGGAAATAAATAAATTAAATGAGAAATACAAAGAAATTTTAAGTCACAAAGTCAAAATAACATTAGAGAAATATTAATTTTTGTCTTACTCAATAAGTCCCAAATATTTACATAAACTTAAAAATAAAACAAAAAGGCTGAATAAACAAAATCACATCAAAGAAATTTTCTCTCCAAGGAAAAAGAACGTTTCTAGTTTACCAGAAATATTAGATGAATTTAGAAATCACTTTCATAACATTAACCATAATAACATTAATATGGATTCTAAAGACAAAATAAAGAACTTTATAGTTACAAACATGAACAAAAAACTTAATAAACAACAGACTAAATTAATAGATAAAAATATTTCATATACAGAGGTTATCACACAAATAAATAAACTTAAATCAAACAAAGCACCAGGTAATGATGGTATTATTCCAGAGATTTATAAAATTCTTCCTAAGAGTACTTATTCGTTAATACATAAGGTTTTCATTTCAGCTCAAAATGAGTTATCAACTCCCCCATCCTGGCAATACACATTTATTTCACCAATTGTGAAACCCAATAAAGACCCAACCAGATGCATTTCATATAGACCTATTTCATTACTTAATATTGACTATAAAATGTTCATGAATATATTTGCTGACAGATTAAAGACAATCATTCCAAGCATAATAGATATAGATCAGACAGGCTTTATTATAAATAGAAATACTTTTGATAATATAAGGAGAACCTTAACGCTAATTGATTATGCAAACAGAAAAAAGAAAGACTTGACACTTATTAGTCTTGATATAGGTTCAGCATTTGATTCAGTAAGTTGGGACTATTTGTTTATTTTATTGAAATGTACAAATTTCTCTGATGCATTTGTGAATTTAATTGAACATCTATATAAAGGAGCATTGGCTTACATTAAAATAGGAACATATGTCTCACAAAAAATACCCATATTAAAAGGTACAAAACAAGGGTGTCCACTTTCACCATTATTATTTACTTTAATAATGGAGCCTTGGGCTAATTTGATTAGAAACAGCAATGATATAGAAGGATTTGATATAGATGAAAATACAATATCTAAAATCCAACTTTTTGCAGATGATGTTCTAATTACATCAACAGGAACAAATTCTTCTATCGCTCATTATCTGACAAGATGACAGATTTCAAGAATATTTCTGGTTTGGTATTTAATGAAGAAAAAACTAAAATATTACCAATATATACACGGAATAATGTTCTCAATAATGATTTTCTCAAATATATACCCAATTCAGGTCAAATAACTTACTTAGGCATAATATTAACTAAAGATATAAAATCCATTATACATAATAATTATAGTAATTGTCTTCATAATATACAAAATCTTTTCAATAGCTGGAACAATATGTTTTTTACCATGGAAGAAAGACTCACAATTATTAAAATGATAATATTCCCCAAGATATTATACATAATACAATCAATAATACTCCCACCTACAAAACAATTATTAAGAAATTGAATTCACAAATGTTAAATTTCTTATGGGCACCTAATAGACCTAGGATTGCATTAAAAAAACATACTAATAGTTGGTCTCAAGGGGGCATATCATTTCCAGACTTTAATTTATATGCTATCTCTTCTATTATAAAAGTTATAACATTGCTAATAGATCAGTTATATGTTGCAAAATGGAAGGAATATTGGGAACTAATTAGATGCACTTCACGAAAATATCATTAGTACACAAAAATACTATTGTAAATAATCCCATGTTATGGTTACTAAAAGAGTTTTGTACCTCATCTATTACACCAAAATATATAGCTAGTTACCCATTAAATATTATTATTAGATATCGTAATTTTATATTTATGCATCCTAAGTATAAGGAATGGAATTTTATCTTATTTCCTATAATGTATACACAAGGTATTCTTTTATCATCCACCCCGAAAGAATTCTTCTAGTTACAGAGAATGATTTAAAGTATTGGTATCAGTTGCTGTCTGACAATAAAGCAAAAAATTTAGACTTCTTAAAGCAAGAATTTGATTTGAGAGAAACATGTTGGTTAGAGATTCAGACTTTTAGACAACATCTTATTAATAAACTTGACTTAATGTCTTTAATAGTTAAAGAATCTGTCCCAATTCTGATTAATTACTTGATATTAAATTTACAACATAGGGTTTCTGATAAAGGTAAGCTCTCACACATACATAAAATTATTAGAGATGAAACACATTACAGTTCAGATACTTACTGGAATTATTTCATTTCCATTAATGGTGAATCACCAAAACAACAAGATAAACAATATATATTGGAATCTGCTTATAAAACTACTTTTTCCATTAATTGGAGACTTTTTACCTGGAAATTTTTACATAGATCTTTCTATACACCCTTAATGATGAATAAAATAAACAATAAAGACAACATATGTAAGAGATGTAATGTAGAAATAAATGCCGATTGGGCTCATATGTTTTATGACTGTATAAAATTGAAGGAATATTGGATGTTAATCAATGATTTTTTGCAGGCTCTTTTCACAGATAATTTTACAGTCTCTAAATCACTTATATTATTTAACACCCCTGTCCCTAAATGTGTTAAAAAAGTTAAACTTCCCTTATTATGGTCTATTCTAGCAGTGGCTAGAAAAATAATAACCAGAAATTGGATTTCAGATACTCCTCCTTCATTTAATGAATATAAAATGTTATGATTGAAGTATGTCATATGGAACTAATGACAATAAAGTCAAGAACCATTAGGAAAACATCTTACTATAATATATGGGATACTTTACAAAATTTGTTAAAACAGTCTTAGTTTCATTAGTAAGATGTTACAGTTTAATTAATTGATTTGATTTGCAGTGGATGTCTTTGTAAATACTTTGGTTGTTTTATCAAATGTTATAATTGTTTATATATTAACTGCTTGTATAAGATTGTTATAATATTTATTTTGTATGTTAAAAATAATAAACTTGTTTTAAAAAAAAAAATATTCAAAAATGTGCACGCTGATTGGTTAGCGTGCATGTTGTAAATCGGAGTTACAATAATGGAAAAAGGTCCGGTCGCCCGGACTTTTTCCATTACTATAACTCTTTTTACAGCAATGGAGAACACAAGATCTCCGTTGCTTCACACTGTCTCGCTATGTTAAACTCCTTTAACATAGCGAGACAAAAAAAAAAAACGTTGCTTTTTTTTTTTTTTGTCTCACTATGTTAAACTCCTTTAACATAGTGAGACAGTGTGTAAAAAGCAACGTAGATCTTGCTTTCTCCGTTGCTTTTTTCAAAACTGTCTTGCTATGTTAAATGGGTTTAACATAGCGAGACAGCTTTAAAAAAAGCAACAGAGATTCTCCGTTGCTTTTTTTAAAGCTGTCTCACTATGTTAAACCCATTTAACATAGCAAAACAGTTTGTTAAAAGCAACGGAGATCTTGCTTTCTCAGTTGCTTTTGCCCACAGCTCTGATGTACTACGTAGGCATACGCTTGCGCAGTACATCAGAACTGCCGCAGAATACCAGACAGCTGCAGAAGGGCAGCAAGGAGGCATTATATAATGCCATTATTTAAGAAAAGTAATTCGTTTTTTCTTAAATAATGTCATTGTGTAATAGCAATAACCCACTTCTGGGTGTGGGTAATGCTGGATTTACCCATGATTGGCTTTGTTTGGCCACTCGGGCTTCGCCCTTGTGACCAAGCCACACCAACCGTGGGTAAATCCAGCATTACCCACACCCAGGCTTGGGTTATTGCTATATTAAATTACACTGCAAAGCATGGCATTATCCTACACAAACTGCTAAATACATAATTCAAATTGTAAACAAAAAAATGCAGATGCCATTTTTATAAGTATAATAAGGTACTTGTGGGTGTGCATGTTACAGATATTGCTGCACACCATAGCTCTCAACTGTATAGATTTTCACAGAATATCCAGATTTTTGCTTCATATTTTTGCTCTGTTCCTCATTCAATTTGTAGTTTTCTGACAAATCATTGAGGATTGAAGTCACTAAGTAAAGTTTCAGACTTCATATCCTTCGGAAAAATGTATGCTAACACAAAACCTTTTATTCTGGCAACTTGCATAGCAACTTGCAAAGTTTATAAGAGCAATATTTAAAATGTGCCCCTAGTTTTGGGCCTTTGTCCCCCCATTATTTTTGGCTTTGTCCAGATAACTTTTGCTGTGAGGTTGAGCGGTATGCTGCACACTCACAGATTGTTAGGTACTCACCCTTTGGGCTCATGCCTCTCAATAACCCTGGGTGTGTTGTAATATATGTACTATAGATACCCCCTTATCCCTTAATCCATACAATAATGGTACCTCCAGACATTTCTCTAGCAACAGCCTGGGCCATTTTCCTGATCCCTACCTCTAGGCATTTAGTATTGCCTGTTCATATTAACATTAAAGGCCATGACACATACAGACTATTTCATAATTTCATCTTAAAGCTTACATGACAGGAGACATAGTTCTATTGATATTTGATCTCTGAGTAGTCTGGCTGAAGCAATAGTAAATGTTGTTTAGACACTGTTTAAATTGCCATCATTTCCATATTCCTCGAAATACTTCAACACTCAAACAGCTCAAACGTAACTACTTAGCAACATATGAAAGCTCACAGCTGGGTGAACAAAATGCTGCTGACAATATTTACAAAGCTTGAGTTATTACTGAGTTACTGCAAGTTGTTTACAAAACGATACAAAAATTAATATTTATTGCTCTTCTCATAACTTATAAAATGCAGTATAGTATGACATATATATTCTAATGTTTACTGGCACTGTAAAAAGTATTAGTTTGTACCGACAATTTGCCATTTAGGCTTCTGTAGTAAACCTAATAGTTGTAGAGCTATGTTGTTTGAAATGTAAGGATATAACTTAATTTTGTGAAAGTACTCATGATGCAACCACAGGAAGTCAGAATAGAATCTTCCTGATTTCCACTGAATGGATAAAAATACTAAGATATTTACTGCAAAATATTTGTGTCGGAATTGGTTTTCATGAAATGCAGGATATAAAAGCTTAGAAGGACACATCTGTATATGTTTGTCAGCATTCCTTATAGAGGATATTGACTTACAGAGAATTTTTGTGGTGTTCCACTAATGGGTCATGAAGTAAGTCAGAAATTCAAACACTGATTCATAAATCTATCTATCTCATAAATCTGTCTATCTATATGTATATATAGGTGTATGTCATTTCATATAAAACTCATCTAAACTCTCTAAACTCATTTCATCTAAACTAACAAAACTCAAAAAATAAGAAACTAAACAAATATTTTTG